>NW_020897704.1:2651562-2731379 GCF_003984885.1 Neopelma chrysocephalum
GGCTGCGAGCGGGCGCGCTGCGGGGGCGCCGGCGCCCCGGCGGCCGCGACGGGAGCCGGGGCGAGGGCGCAGGCAGCCCAGGCGCTCAGCACCTGGCAGAGCAGGGCGAGGGGAGCGCGGAGGGGCCGCATGGCCGGGAGGCGGCGGGGCTCACACGCTCCCCTTCAGAGGCGGCATCCGCCTCGCTCAGCGGGGCTGGAAGCGGGAGACATGCCCGCCCGGCTCCCGGGGACAGCCCTCCTCGCCGGGGCCGGAGCGGGAGCAACCGCGACTCTGCTGCCGCCGGAGCGCAGCTCCCGCTGTTGCCGGGGTCCGCCGCGGGCAGCGGGGGACGTGGCGAGCGGAGCGGCGAAGAGGCTCTTCTCGCCGTCACCGGGGGCAGACCCAGAAAGTTGTGTCGCCGTCGCCGACGCGCCGAGTTAATGTAGCAAGTGCAGCGCCGGGAGGACCCCCCCCCCGGCGCTCCGCCCTTTCCCGGGACCGCTGCCTCCTCGCCAGCAGCCACAACGGCCTCGTTCTGCCCATTTGCGTCCTCCCGCCGTCGCGGGCAGCCGGCAGCTCTATGGGTGAGGAAAAGTCCCTTGAGGAAGACACCTCCCCTCGCCGGGCGGTCGCGAACACATAATTCCTTCTCTCCAGCACCTCGGAGAACACAGGTTGTTGCGCGCAGCTCAGGGTGTATCAGAGCTTTGCAAAACTCTTGCTGGGATCGGTCACTGCACCCTCCGAACGCTCGCACGGCGGCAGGGAGCAGCGAGCGCGGCCGGAGCGGCAAAGTTGCTGCCGGTGCCGGGAAGGCGCAGCGTCGGGACCGACCCCTCGGGTCTGGTCCTGCCTCCCAGTCGTGCGGGCAACAGGAGAAGCGGGGCGGCAGCCACGGCCGCCCGGGCAGGCAGAGGCTTGTATGCGGCGGGCTCTGCTCCGGCTCCCCGCGGCCGCGGCCCCGCTCAGCCCGGTGAGGCTCCGCTGCGCTCAGACCGGCTCCGCCGCGGCTCCCGGGGCGCGCCGGGGAGGCGGGCAGGCAGAGCGGCCTCCGCAGTGCGCAAGCGCCGCCCAGCGGCGCCGCGGGGCCGAGGCACCGCCCGCCCGCCGGGGGAGCCGGGGCGAGGGGAGGGGCCGGGGCCGGGCCAGCCGTGCCCTCCGCGACCCGCCCGCCCCGTGCGGGGATGCGCTGGTGCCTTCGTGCGACCCCGCTGCCTGCCCGCTGTCTCTGCCGGTTCGCCCCGGTGTCAGGGTCTGGCTGCCCACCTCGGCCCGCGGGTGCCAGCGGGGCCGAGGAGAGCGAGAGGAGAGCGGAGCGCCCTGCGACGGTACCGGGAGTCTCGGCCCTGCCCGAATCGCGGGGGGGTGGGGGGGTGGATGGGTGGGATGTGGGAAGCTGTCGGCGCCGGGGCGGCATAGGAGTCGCGCTGCAGGGGCAGAGGCCACGACGGGCGAGGAAGGAAAGCGGCGGGTGAGAGCGCAACATGAAGCACCAGGCTGAGCTGAAAGATATGGTGTTCAAACATCGGCCCGCAGCGGAACAGCATCAGAAGTGTCTCCATGGATTTCTCTCCTGCTTTGGTCGTTTGTGTATGGTTTCTTGGCTTTGTACAGTCAGATAAACTTCACAGTTCTTCCTCTTATTCCTCTAATTTTTACTTCATTCAGGTGACAGCTTGCCGAATATGGAAGTAAATATTATAGAAGTACCCTTAAGGATTCTCCATCGCCTTTGTTTCCATTTTTAAGAATTTTCTTGCAACTTATGTCCAACCGGTTTAAAAGTTTAAAACGTTTCCCATAAAGCAGTTTGAGAAGCATTCTTTCCCCTGTCAAGCTTAATCCATTTGATGTAAAGATCAGAAATTCAGTAAAAGATACCAGAGCTCCCTGGTTTAGGGACTGAAATCAGGACTGTGGATCTAATAGTCCTGGAAAAGCTGGCAGCCCATGGCTTGGACAGGGGCACTCTCTGCTGGGTCAGGAACTGGCTCGAGGGCCGGGCCCAGAGAGTGCTGGTGAACGGAGCTGCATCCAGTTGGCGGCCGGTCACCAGTGGTGTCCCCCAGGGGTCAGTGCTGGGCCCAGTCCTTTTTAACATCTTTATCGATGATTTAGATGAGGGGATTGAGTCCATCATCAGCAAATTTGCAGATGACACCAAGTTGGGAGGGAGTGTCGACCTGCCGGAAGGCAGGAGGGCTCTGCAGAGGGATCTGGATAGACTGGAGAGATGGGCAAACTCCAATGAAATGAAGTTCAACAAGGCCAAGTGCCGGGTCCTGCACTTTGGCCACAACAACCCCCTGCAGCGCTACAGGCTGGGGACAGAGTGGCTGGAGAGCAGCCAGGCAGAAAGGGACTTGGGGGTGCTGATCGACAGGAGGCTGAACATGAGCCAGCAGTGTGCTCAGGTAGCCAAGAAGGCCAATGGCATCCTGGCCTGCATCAGGAACAGTGTGGCCAGCAGGAGCAGGGAAGTGATCCTTCCCCTGTACTCTGCATTGGTGAGGCCACACCTTGAGTATTGTGTTCAGCTCTGGGCCCCTCAGTTCAGGAAGGACATTGAGGTGCTGGAGCGGGTCCAGAAAAGAGCAACGAGGCTGGTGAAGGGACTTGAGCACAAGTCCTATGAGGAGAGGCTGAGGGAGTTGGGGTTTAGTCTGGAGAAGAGAAGGCTTAGAGGCGACCTCATCACTCTCTTCAACTACCTGAAGGGAGGTTATAGCCAGGCGGGGGTTGGTCTCTTCTCCCGGGCAACCAACAATAGGACAAGGGGACATGGGCTCAAGCTCTGCCAGGGGATGTTTAGGTTAGATGTTAGGAAGAAATTCTTTACAGAGAGGGTTATCAGGCATTGGAACGGCCTACCCAGAGAGGTGGTGGATTCACCATCCCTGGAGGTTTTTAAAAAGAGATTGGATGTGGCCCTTAGTGCCATGATATAGTAATTGGAGTTGGATCAGGGGTTGGACTTGATGATCTTGGAGGTCTCTTCCAACCCTACCTATTCTATGATTCTATGATTCTAGTCCTGTAAATTCTTGTGGGTCACTTTCTAAAGTCTTGAAATCCCAAGGACCTGGGATGTGCTTGCAGGTCGGGGCCCTATCTTTTTTGTATTAATGATCGACAAAGAAAATTGTGGAAATCAACAGTAACAGAAAATACATGTCTCATATACACATAAACCCAATCTCTTGGCTGCAACAACAGAGGCAAGATTAGTACCATTTTCTCTCAGTGGGATTGAATCAAGCTGTAGTGTCAGAAGGATCCTTTTGTATGAATTGTTAATTCTTGATTATATATATTAAAAATATAGCTGCACATGTTCACCTAGCTGTCAGAGAGGTAGGCTGTACATGAGGGTAGTCACTGGGCTGACCTTGCTGTCAACAGAGAGAGAAAAGTGTCTTCCTGAGGCCATTTATCTGATACTGATGTCCAACGTGTGGTATAATCCTAACTGCAGGTGCCACTCAGACATGTCTATGCTAGGAGGAGCTTAGAAAATTATTTTGAGTGAAAAATGTGATCTTTCAATGGCTAAAGCTGGTGAGTCCTGTCCCATTCAACTCCAGGTGTCATTCCTGACCATGACAGTAACTCACAAAACACACAAACAGGACAAACCAAAAGTTTTTCATTTTCCTCAGACTGTTCTCTCACACATGTAGATGAGGTGTACCTGTGGGAACCTTAAGGCTTAGGGGAACATGTAATAAGTTAGGCACTGCTGTGTTGCATGTCCCTTAACATAGGTCAACCCCTTTTCTTCTTCTTCCTTAGCAACGTGTCACCTCATAGAAGCAAATGATCAAGCTAATTTTAAAACTTCCTAATAAATAATAAGTTTCATCTAATAAAGGTATCTATGAATATTAAAAACTAACAATACCTACCAGGAAGAGAATGGCATATATATTTAACCTTTTTTGCCCTTATATTTTTTCTCCCATTTGTTCCTTCTGAGCTCAGCTGGTGTATAAAAGGAGTTAATGATGCTAATGAGCTTACATTTACTGTGCCTTTCTTCCTGAAGAGTCCCAAAGGGCATTACAAGCAGATATGATAAATTCACCGCTTGTTCTTAAAGGGTACTGAGGAATATTGCTGCTGGCTTTTATATAGAAGGAGTGTACAGGAGTTAGCAGATATATTGCCCTTCTGCATAGTGCAAGAAATATGGATCATGAAGAAGAAGGTTAAGCAGTGTTTGGTTTACATCACTGATCCTTTAATGGTGAGATAAGAGCTGAGTTGTGCATGGATTTTCCACTGTCACCATTCCACCTTCTTTAAAATGGAGAAAAATTCTTTCTAAACACAAAGAAAATTCTTATAAGCTATTATTTTATGCTTACATTTTGTCACACTTCTTTTACTTCATTAGGTATTTTGTTCGTTTCTTTTACTTCATTAGGTATTTCTTTGTTGCAAAGAACAGCACTTGCAAAAAAATTGGATTTTTTTTAGATTGTAGCCGTATAACCACCCTGCCTGAATTTCAGAAGTTTTATATATTTATATAGGCATGATTGATGTTTTCTTCAGGGCTTTTGTCTTGCTAGAATGTTTACATCAAAGGAAATCAGAGGAATGATGTTATCGCATCATAATTATCTATTTCAGCCAGTTTAAGAAGGTCCTCTTTTGCTGGCTTTAAAAACAGTTAATTTGCCCCTGTTTAGTATTGCTGCCCTGTTAGATACTGAAAGTTGATGTCTGAAAATTGCATTTTTCCGATTTCTTTGGTCTCAAATATTTAATTGAAATTTTGCTGCAGTCCATATGATTTCTGAGTTTTAGGGTTTGGGTTTTTTGTTGGTTTGGACTTTTTTGAGGGGGGAAGGGGAGTTTGTTGTGGGTTTTTTCTGGGGTGTGATGGTGCACATGTCCTGTGCCTTTCAAATAATTCTATTATTTCTTTCGATAAGATCTTCCTTTAGGATAAAGCTTCCCCGCTATCATATTCTGATACAGCCCACAGTTCATTCAGGCTTTCACAGCTTGTAGTGTGTTTCTCTGCTAAAGAAATTGTACATGTTTTGACAGTCTTTCTACCATCCATCAGCCTAGAAATGGTCTCAAAAACCACAAGCAGACTTTTATATTCATAACACATTAAAAAGAAAACCAGAAAACACTCAAAACATTTTACTCTGTTAGATGAGGGAACTAAAATCCACAGATGTTTTTACAGCCAAAATCTATAAAAAGAACAGCAATAAACATGTTTCTACGTGAAAAATAAATAAAAATGAAAGGTTTCCAAATACATTTATTCTGTTTTGTTGGTGTTCTACAATGTTTCAACTATGATAAAAAAATCAATAGGCTTTCAATGCCTGCAGTGCTGGTTTTTCTGACATCTCCAATATTCATTACCTGAATAAGGAATACTGAACATGTTACCGTGTTTCAGCAAGAAGGGATTATTGCTGTCTTTTTAACTGTGCTCAGGGTTTATAGAATCATAATGGTTTGTGTGGGAACGGACCTTAAACATCATCTGGTTCTAACCCTCCTGCCATGTACCTTGGATACATGCACCTGCCATGTATGTTGAACATAGACCAGAATGCTCAAAGTCCCATCCAACCTGGCCTTGACCACTTCCAGGGATGGGGCATCCACAACTTCTCTGGGCAGCCTGTTTCTTACCACTCTCACAGCAAAGAATTTCTTCCTCATATCTAATCTAAACCTCTCCTCTTTCAATTTGAAGCCATTACCCCTTGTCCTATCACTACCCCTTGTGTGTGAAAAGTCTCTCTCCAGCTCTTTTTAGGTACTGGAAGGCTGCTCTAAGGTCTCCCCAGAGCCTTCTCTTCTCCAGCCTGTCTTGGTAGGAGAGGTGCTCCAGCCCTCTGATTATCTGTGTAGCCTCCTCTGGACCCACCTCAACAGGTTCATGTCCTTATGTTGGGGGTGCCAGAGCTGGATACAGTACTCCAGGTAGGGTCTCATGAGGGTGGAGCAGAGAGGCAGAATCACCTACCCCAACCTGCTGGCCAGACTTCTTTTGATACAGCCCCGGATATGGTTAGCAATATTCAACAATTTATTAATGAAGAAGAAAAAGAGTATATTGCCTAAAATAACTTCTGTCCTTTTTTTGGTTTTAAAGTATGGTGTCCTTATCTATTTTACACTTGATTCTTCTCTCTTGTTTAGGTAAATTTAATAGGATAACTTTTTTTTCTTATAAAAAACACAGATTTGTTTATGCTGTCATCTTACATCCCACTGGATTTTGATGTGTATTACTTTGTCATAGAAGTCTGAGTTCAGAGAGAATATAATTACTGTGATATGGTATCGCTGTTTTTTTTTGTTTCAGTCAGACAAACATACTCTAATCAATGGAATGACTTTTGTTGTTGAATTCAGTTTCTTATATGGTTGGACCAGACTCTGTAACAATAAATAATAATAAGTAAATATTGAAAAGTTTGAAATTTAAATTAAAGAAGGAATCCAAAGTTTAATGATAATATTGGGAATTTCTTGTAATTAGTATTCTGATAGTGCATTTATTGACATCCATAAGGAAAGCTTCTGATGGCCCCTGAGTATGGATTTCTATTTCTGTCTAGTTTCACATTTTAAATTATAATGCTTTTCCCTTTAACCTTTCTCATTTGCTGAAGTTTGTGTTCTGTTTTAAAGGGTAAGCATCAGTGCTCATATCACACAGTCCAAATAGATTTGGTTTGAAGTTATCCTTGTTTTTAAAGATAAATTCCACCAACTCTTCTATTATTAGTAGTAATAAGACGAGTATCTATGTTACATGGAAAACTAAAATGTGATTGATACTTGCCTTGCTGCTTTTCTGTCCTATTTTATCCAAAAGGCAGAGTGATAAATAGACTATTTAAAAACATTGATCATTGGAGAGAGAAGTCATCAATTTTTTTTTTTTTAAGGTGAATTACTTGCGAAATAAGTTATATTTATATAGTGTGGAGGGACCCCTGGTGGCCTAGTGGTTAGCATGGAGGACTCTCACTGCTGCAACCCGGGTTCGATTCCTCGGTCCCCCAGGCAGATGGAGCCCGTTAGCCCTGTGAGGACATCCATCTATGAGAAGGTCACTCTAAACAAACCTACGTCCTGAGGACCTCACTGCCATTGTCCAAGCTTGCTTGGCCCTGGTAGATGAACCTTAGGATTAAAGGGTGGGCTCAGTTCAGCGCATGCTGTGTCTCACCTAAAAAATCCATTGTGCAGGCTGGAAAGGTAAAAGACCTTTCCCAAAATCTTTGTTCGCGAAGACTGGCCATTATTATTATTATTATTATATAGTGTGGAACTGTGGGAAAGAGTATCTATTGTTGTTGGATATCCTTGATAGACCATAGATTAAGACAATGAAGGTGAAGCTGCATGACTGATATCCATCCCCATAAATTCTCTCATGTTAGCATTATCCCTTTTACTTGTGATCATCTTCACAAGTTTCTCTGCAGAAAGTGCTCAAACAAATAAAGGTCTCAAAAATCTACAATACTAGATGCGAGATGCAAAAACTTTTGTTTTTCTTTGCCTGGCTATGAAATTCAGATCAGTAAAAAAAACAAAAAACAAACCAAAACCAAACCTTTCCTTCTTAAGAGTTTATCTAAGTTTTTCACTCTGTAATTGGTAAGAAGTTTAGATGGGCGGTAAGAATCATATGGTCACAGGTTAAACCTTTACAGACTTTGAAAATGTTAGTGTTCAGCAGAACAGTGATTTTCTTAGAGCATTCACCATGGTGAAATTATTTTGATCATTGCATTTCAGAGAATTCTTAGATATTTGCCCATTTGGTTATTTTTTTATATGTTTGTGTGGGGTTTCATTGGGTTTTGCTAGCTGCTTTATACAAAATATTTTTTTCCTATATTTACTGGAGTTTGACTATTTCAACTCATTTGAATAGGAGGCATAAACCCTAAAAAGCACAAACTAGCATTCAGAGCTTCAAGTCAGACTGCCATTGTGATACAGATAATCAACAGGAACACTGCTCCAGTGAGTCACTACTTGCCCTAGTTTGCTATTTAATGCAAAACTGAAGTGCAAGGGAAATTAAGATCTGAACTGTAGTGACTTCTTAGTTGTGCTCCATGAACTATGGAAAATCTCAGGCCATAACAAAGGTTTCACAGCTGTTGTGGAAAAACTGAGGAAAGAATGAAAGCTCCACCATTTCCACTTTCAACTGTCCTGAGAAATTCCAAAGAATTTCAAAAAGTTTTGACATTTCTGTCCTTGAGATGGCCAAAATTCCCTAGCATATGAGCACTTCCTCTAACCCTACCTGCAGCCCAGCCCAGATAACATATATCTCAGAGTGGCAGAGACAGTTGAATGACATCTCAGTAGTTGGTTTTAAGCAGCCTTATCCAGCTATAAAAAGAAATTAAGAAAATGAGAGGAAGGAAAGCTGAGAAAGAATTTGTGAAAGACAAAAGAATGAGAGGAGCCAAGAAGGCTGTCAGAAAAAAAAAAATCATGAGTGAGGAAGAAAAGATTCGCCTGAGAGAATATGAGGAAAAGAACAGCTAAAGGAATAAAATGTAGAATGGAGAGACTGTGGTATAGGGGCTGCCTCATCCCTTGAAATCTTGGAGCAGACATCTTTAGATTATTTGTCCCTAGGCCCTGTTGTTACCTCCTGGTGTTGTGGTCTCTGTCTCTCCCTTCTGTGTGCATCTCAAGATTTTTCTCCACTTTGCTATGTTAAAATGTATTTAATGATAAACAATTAAAACCTTATGTTTACTCTGTGCAGATGATTTTCTCCTTTTTTGTGCCACATTAAACTATTAAATATGCAGCTCAAATATGCGTTAGCTTTTGTGTCCAATGAAGTGCATTCCAAACAGTCATATGTATCATAAGTAACATATATCACCTTCATTCTTAGGGTTAGTGGAGGCCATTGCTTTGCCTGTAGAAGATGCTTGGGTTTTTTTTGCTGTGGGCTGTCCCTTCTCCAAAGCAGTAGCTTGATGCTTAACTTCTACTTTTTTTTCTTTTCTTAAGTTAGACCTTAGTTTGTTATCTTCCACCAGTTTAACGTTGCTCTCAGTAGTTTTGTCTGCCATGGTAGTTTACATACTGTTTACCTTTTCTTCAAGCTTATTAATGAAGTTATTAAAACAAGAGACAACTTCATACCTTGCAGTAGACCCACTGCCCACCTCCCCACAACTTAGTGCAATGTGCTGCCATTTCTCATCAGCCAGTGTTTGTGATCCTTCAACTTGTTTTCAATTTACATGACAGTGCTTACGTCTAAAGCAATTTGAATTAATTTTGGGAGACTTAGTAAGACACTGTATTTAATCCTTTATTAAAACCATGCTGTGTATCTTTCATCCAGGATTTTTGCAGTTCTATCAAAAAAGCAATCACGTTTCCTTGGCATGATGTGCTCCTTATGAACCCAGGTTGCTTATTGCTCATTGTACCATTATCCTTTGAATGTTTAGAGGTGTGTTTTGGAGTTGTGGTTGTTTTGGGTTTTTTTCTGTTTATTTTCTTTTTTCCCTCAGCAATTGTTCTGTTCTTTCTCATTACAGACTATGCTTGAAATTAAACTCCTTGTTTAATAAACCACACTTCTTCCCTTTATTGATGTTTAAGGCTATATTTGCTATGCTGTATGACTTTTCAGAAATAATTTTTGAGGACTTAGTATTTCCAGTGTGTACTCAAGGATGCCTATAACCTAGGCTAACTGACTGGATACAACTGTTTTTCTTACTTGTGTGCTATCAGTAGCAATTTTTTTGGTTTTGTTGTGCTGATTTTGGCTAGGATAGAGTTAATTTTCTTTCTAGTAGCTGGTACATTGCTATGTTTTGGATTTAGTAGGAGAAGAATGTTTTTAACACATTGATGTTTTAATTGTTGCTAAGTAGTGCTTACTCAACTATGTGCAGATACAGGGGATCACAAAGGATTCTATGAGGCCCTGAAAACAGCATACGGGCCTACATACCAAGTCCAAAGCCCACTACTCAGTGCAGATGGTCAAACACTTCTGACAGATCAAACCTCCATTCTGAATAGATGGTCTGAACACTTTCAGACTCTTTTCAGTACCAACCGTGTAGTACAAGACTCAGCAATTCAGTCCATCACACAACAACCGGTGAAATACGAATTGGATACTGCCCCCACTCTAGGAGAAACCCTCAAGGCCATACAGCAGGTGAAAATCGGCAAGGCAGCTGGGGTTGATGGAATCCCACCTGAAGTCTGGAAACATGGGGGCCTTGCACTCCATGCTAAATTTCATGAGCTTGTGGTGCGCTGTTGGGAACTAGGCGAACTACCTTCAGACCTTCGTGATGCAGTCATCATCACCTTGTATAAGAAGAAAGGTACTAAATCAGACTGTTCAAATTACCGTGGTATTACTCTGCTCTCCATTGCTGGCAAAATCTTGGCAAGAATACTCCTGAACAGACTAATACCCGCTATAGCAGAAGAAATTCTACCTGAAAGTCAGTGTGGCTTCAGAGCCAACAGGAGCACCACAGACATGATATTTGTTCTCAGACAACTGCAAGAGAAGTGTAGGGAACAGAACAAAGGTCTCTATGTAACCTTTGTCGACCTCACCAAGGCTTTCGATACTGTGAGCAGAAAAGGTCTTTGGCAGATTTTGGAACGTTTAGGTTGTCCCCCCAAGTTCCTTAAAATGATCATCTCACTTCATGAGGATCAGCACGGCCAAGTCAGATATGGCAACACACTTTCTGAGCCCTTTCTAATAAAGAATGGTGTGAAACAAGGCTGCGTTCTCGCTCCTACCCTATTCACAGTCTTTTTCAGTATGATGCTTCAAAGGGCCTCGGCAGACCTCGATGATCAGGACGGTATCTACATTCGATATCGTACTGATGGAAGCCTATTCAACCTAAGGCGACTGAAGGCCCATACTAAGACCCTAAACCATCTTGTCCGGGAGCTGCTCTATGCTGATGACGCCGCCCTTGTTGCCCACACAGAAGCAGCTCTGCAGCGTTTAACATCCTGCTTTGCAGAGGCTGCTGAGCTCTTTGGGCTGGAAGTCAGCTTAAAGAAGACAGAAGTTCTCCATCAGCCTGCACCTCAGGAAGTCCCCCACCATCCCCACATCACCATCGGCCAGTCAGAACTCAATTCAGTCCAACAGTTTAATTACCTAGGCAGCCTCATCTCCTCAGATGGTAAGATTGATGGGGAGATAGACAATAGGTTAGCGAAGGCATACAGTGCTTTTGGAAAACTCCATAAACGAGTTTGGCGTAATAAACACTTGAAGAAAAGCACCAAGATCAGTGTTTACAGAGCCATAGTGCTGTCTACTCTTTTATATGGTTCCGAATCATGGGTCATCTACCGCCACCACCTGCGTCTCCTAGAACGCTTCCATCAACGCTGCCTCCGTACAATCCTTAACATCCATTGGTCAGACTATGTGACCAATACATCTGTTCTCGAACAGGCAGCAATTACGAGTATTGAGGCCATGCTCCTGAGAACGCAACTGCGTTGGGCAGGGCACATCTCTAGGATGAAGGACCACCGCCTCCCTAAGATCCTGCTCTATGGTGAACTTGCCACTGGCTGCCGCAAGAGAGGAGCTCCAAAGAAAAGATACAAGGACTCCCTGAAGCAACAACTCAGCCTCGGGCATATTGATCACCATAACTGGTCCACTCTGGCCTCTAATCGGGAGGCCTGGAGACAGACCATTTATAACGCTGCTGATGCTTTTGAGAAAGCACGCAGGATCACTCTTGAGGAGAAAAGACAACGCAGAAAGAATCGAACCTTGCAGAATATACCATCTAAGGAGTCTTTCTGCTGTGTCTTTTGCAACCGGACTTGCCTTTCTCGTATTGGCCTTTTTAGCCACCAACGCGCTTGCATGAAAAATGGGTAGAGCCCTTCCCAAATCTTCGTTCGCGAAGCCTAGCCATGATGATGAGTGCTTACCCTAAGTCAAGGACTTTTCATTGTCACATGCTCTGCCAGTGAGGAGCTGCACAAGAAGCTGGGAGGGAGCATGGTCAGGACAGCTGATCCGAACTGGCCAAAGGGATATTCCATACCAAAGAACATCATGCCCAGTGTATAAACTGGGACAAGTTGCCAGGGAGCCACCAATTGCTGCTTGAGGATGGGCTGGGCGTTGGTAAGTGCATGGTGAGCAATTGTCTTGTGCATAACTTGCTTCTCTTAGGTTTTATTCCTCTCATTTTTATATAATTATTATTACTGTTATTATATTATATATTTTACTGTATTTCAATTATTAAAATGTTTTTATCTCAACCCACAGGTTTTACCTCTTTCTGATTCTCTTTCCCACCCCACAGGGGAAACAGGGGTGGGAAGTAAGTGAGGGGCTGCATGGTACTTAGTTGCTAGCTGGGTTTAAACCATGAAACTTGTTTTCTGTCAAACCTGCTTTCAATAGGAACAAATAATAAATACATGTATGTGGGAATCACGAGTTTTGCCCACCTCTCTCCCACCAAAGTAACTATAGGTTTGGAAGATGTTTGTATTTATTTTGTATCTTTTAACAATTCCCTTTGGTATCATGTTCTTATGAATCACAGATGTCCTGGACCACACAAGTCTTCTGAGAGTGTTGGTAAAAGCTGCCTGTGGTGATGTTAAATTAGGCTGTGCTTCTTCTACCTAAATAGCATCAGCACTTATGCCTGTTTAGGTGGAAACCTTCAGTTTGCTGCATGAGCTAGTATATTCTTCCCTTGAAATCACTGGTGAACACCCATTTAAGCAAGGACCATTGTTAACAGAATGTGTCTGTCAAATAAAATATCATCAGGAGGCACTTGTTATCCACTAATAAATTCCAGGATGCTGAAAATATCTTGACATTGAGAGTGTGGTCATTTCCTGCAGCAGAAATGTCTTCACCTGAGTGGTAAGTGAGTAACTTGTACGGTGGGACACATTTTTGGCTGTGGCTGTTCTTTGCTAATCAGGCCAGCAAAGATACAGGGACGGAGTTAAAGTAAATTGCCTTTTAGCTAGTTTGATTCTAAAGCGTCTAAAAACTGCTTTGAGATTCAGGAATGCTCACAGAAATAGTGCTTTGTACTGTTATCTGCAGCCCTCTTTCCTCCTAAAGGGTGTCACAAAGCCATCCTAGATGGTGTTTGGCAATCAGCAACTTTCTTAAATCAGGAAAATCTCACTTGCCTTGTTTTAGCTGCTTTTTAATATGTGTAGTTCATAGCACAAGGACACCAGAAAAAAAAGGTCAAGGATTCAGTTTGATCACTGTAAAGAGCTTTAGAAATGTGTTACTGACCTCCCAAAGAACTTAATTCCATGGAAGCCTGAAAGCAGAGAAAGCCATATGTCTTCTGGAAGAAAAATATATTACTGGCTGGAAGAGATTATTAAAATTGTTTAAAAAATAATTATTCAAATTCCCAAATAAAATAATCTCAAATCCCCTTTGAAATATTTATGGTTTGAAAGAAAGCTAATGGCAATTATTTTTCTCTGTACTTTTACTTCCAGGCTCAAAGTTAAGAGTTATTATAGTCTAATTATGAAATTATTGATATCTGTTTTGATAATGCTTTTTTTTTTCTTAACAACCACCATGAAACTGTGTTTCATTTGCATGCTGGCAAAATGTTAGCTTACTGTAGAGTGAAACACATATGCATTTCATGTAAAATGTGTATGGTATAGCCTGAGCCTGATTGAATTGTACCTTGCTGTGAGCTAAGGTAAGGGACAGCAGGAGTGATTTATGTGAAGACTTTTAAAAATTTATTTAATTAATATTTTAAATACAAAAGGGCTGTGCTATTATGTTTGTGAAGATCCTTCCTTCTGTTTTGAGACTGAGCTGCTCTGAAAAGTGCTTGTCATTCAGCTCAAGTCACTCACTGGAACATTGCTTAAAATGAAGGGCTGCTCTTTCTAACCTCTTGCAAGGAAGGCTTTAGCTGGAGCCAGGAAACAGAGCACAACCCAAGCTGCCAGCTTGTTAGCGTGAGAGTCCCGCCTTCATGGAAGTCTTTGGATTAATGACTTCAGACAGACAGATGTGAGACTCGGAGGCCATGTGTGGGGGAAGGGGCTTCCTGTCAGAGGGCCCTGGAGTGCTCTTGGTGACGAGAGTAGCTTTATTCCCTGAAAGATACAGCGTGGTGACTGAGCAACTCTGAAGGAAAGCTGGCAAAATGGAAGGAAAAATATAAATATTGCGGCTATCTTTTTGCCAGGAAGTAATGCACAGCAGCTGCTCCAAGTCCATCCAAGAAAACACCCTGCTTTCTCTATGTTCACTATAAATCTTAAGCTAAAATGAGTTCCCAACATCTGAATACAGTAATGTTACCAATGCATCGTTGCTAATGGAAGTGATCCGAATTTCCCATGAGCCATCACTGCAGGAGAACTGATTTCTTTGGGGTAGAAGATTTTGTAAGCACCAGATCTGTCATAGCAAATCCATCAAGGTTATCCCCTGTACACTAGCCTTCCTGCTATGCTATCAAAAATAAATAATACCAAATGAAATCTAAACATCTTCATCAAGCACTTATAAATTAGGGGATACCCTGTGGGGCACAGGTTTCCATGTACAATAAAATATTTACATATTATGTGACATCTGTAGAGTACAAGAGTGTATAGTCTTGAATACCATTTGGAATGCAATTGTGCTCATAGAAGAGCAAATAGAAAAGTTCCACAGTATTTTATGGTGTGCTTATAAAATTATTATGGGAATATAAAAATGTAAAACACTGATATCCTGAAATAGATTTCTGTACATATTGCGTAGTCCAATTTAATATTAGTTACATTTTTATAACACTGTATGTTGTTAATGGACATATGTAAATGTACTGTTCCACACAAACACATGCTTTGTCATACACTTACTAAAGTGTGTATGTCACATTTTCTATTTTGCATTGAATGTTAAAACCAAGAAAATAGAGGTATATTTTCAGTCTAAATTCATAAGACTGGAAATGGGTAAATGAGAACAGATGTGATGTAGAAGGAATTTTAGTCTGGAGGGCTGTCATAACAGAATTAAGCTACCCAGCTGACTTCATATTCAATGGTAGATACTTTCAACAGTGGGTGGTGTACGAGCAGAGTCACACCATTTTAGAGCTCAGCAAGTATTTCTTAAATATAGCCAAAGTAAAGCCTGGTGAAAGATTTAAAAATAATAAGCGGCAGCTGAAGCAAAAAAAACCCCAAACAACTTGCTGGGTGGACATAATGTGTCACAATAACCCATCACATTGAGATAATGTACAGCTGCAATGATGTCAGCTGTCCTGTTGAGAGTCCTATGATGGAGTCTTGGAATGATGCAACCGAATAAAATAATAAAAAAGGCTCTGTTCGTATATGCAGTGTGGCAATAGGGTGGAGACTTCTGAGTACACTCTCGAGGTGTGTGACCTCTGCCAAGGACACAGATCTTCTCAGGTCTGAGGATGCATACTTCTGATGCATTCATTTAACTGTGTCTTTCAAAAGTTCCCATGAACCAGGCCCTGCAGCTACAAGGCCAGGGTAACATATCTTGGATCTTCAGCATAATGGTAAGACTCTGTCCTGTGTTCAGTAATGATTTCACTAAGAGACTTTGTATTTACAGCATGGGAGATGGGAAAGGAAAAGAGCCTTGAAGCATGCCACATTTCAAGTTCCTTTACTCTGACATATAATTACCCAGCAGAGCCAGTTACCATTTTTTAGACAGTTGGAACAGGAAGGATGCTCTTACAAAGAAGACATTGGGAGATACAAGCACAGTAGCTGGCTCTGAGAGCTCCTGTGAGAGAGCTCTTTTAGTGTGCCCTTGAGTAAGTGCTTCAACTGATCGCTATTTGGTACTCCTTATTTACAAGAGGATCACTCTTTCTGGTCTTCTAATTGTCTTATATTTCTAGGCCCACAGGTTGCAGCAAAACACTTATAAAGTATCAAACACACGATCTTCCAATGCTATTTGAACCTGCATGCACTTCCAAGCTGCAAATAATGAACAGTGAATAAGAGTGCTGGAGAACAGCTTTAGAAACACCAGTCAATTCCTCTGTCTGCTAAAAGGAAATATTACAGATTAGAAATATTTTTTAATTTAAGAATCTCAGGAAAAACTAAGCAATACTAAACTTCTTTAGAGACAGAATAGGTAATGACAACTATATTTAATGCTTCCCTTAAATTTCATTCCAGAGTTTTTCCATTTTTCTAGAAATTGGTAAAACTGAGTAGGATTATTTGCTGAATTTTTAGACCATTTTCTTGAAAAGTTTCTGGATAGAGCATTAAGAAAATGATATATTGTTTTGATCACTATGAAATGCTGATATCTCTTTCCTTTGGAAGCTCTCAAGCAGAAGCTTGAAATGTATTGTAAAAGGGCAGAGAAAGAAGAGGTTCCCTTTGTTTCCCTGAAATGTTATTTCACTTGAGCTATTTTTTCTCTCTGCAAGTGGCAAGCTGTGCCCTTCTTTCTTGATGATGTAAGGGCAGAACTTGAGGCACTGTAGGCTCATGACAGGGTTGCATTTGGAGTTCTCCCCTCACACACACACAGACACACACAAGGACACATTTGTCTTGGACATCCTGCCCTGACATATCCTGTCAAAAAATTACTCTGCTGGTGATGATAGCAATTGTTAGTCATCAAAGACAGAGGAGGAGGGAATGCAGGTGAAATCAGAAGAGGTGATGCTGGTCAGTGCTGCAGTGCTGGTATGTATGGGCTGTTCTGTGTACCCTGCTGGAACTGCAAAGGCTCCATTAGCAGCTTCCCCCAAAGGACTGACAACTCCTCTAATGCCGTACCTGCTTACTACGGCAAATACACTCTGGAATGTGAGTCGTGAAATACAAGATCTTGCCCCTTCTGAGCAAAATATCTCTCCATCTCAGCCATACATGCTGTTAATTGTCTTTTTCTTGAGTCTCTATGATTGGTATTCACGAAGTGAAAGAGAGGAGAGTGGCTTGCCTGTCATCATAAAGGAGAAACAGCAGGACCTTTGGCTGCAGCGAGAGATGTTTAAAAATCTGAATGCTAACATCTCCTACAGCACTTCCCTGAAACAGCATGCTGGATAAAATAATGGGAGCCTCGCTAAAATTTTATGGACTAGCCTGTTAAATGAGTGACCACACTTTCAATCTAATACATTGTTGTTTCTGATTACCACTTTTTGATATATTTCTATCTACTTGTTCTGGAGTGCCTTTTATATCAGACCGACATGGACTAATAACTTGGTAGATTGTCAGGGCAAGTAGAAAACAATTGAGAAAATTATTGGTGCCTATTAGTACAAGAATGCTATTACGTTATTTGTGTATTCACAAAAGAGCCAGAGGGCAAATATATGGTGTCTTCATATAACAAAGTGTTTCAGCTGATGCTATTACTGATTACATTTGAATTCATACTTTTCAGAACACTTGTGCTTTTCTACTTATGTGTTCTACAGGAAATTTCTAAAATTATATTTGGTGATACATCCTGGTACCAACTGCAAAGGGCCTGCAGTAATTTGTTTTCCTAGAGAGTCATTGTCAAGTTAGACAAGCCAGCTCAGAGTGGCAGGACTTCTAGGAATGGTAATGCCATTTCATTAATATGCACCCTACTGCTTTACTTTTAAGGACACTGCTTACCACATACAAATACACACACAAAATTATGAACGCTGCATTTCCTCTGTAAAAATATGTCTGTTATATTTCTGCTGTGACATGTTATGTCACTCGTGGGTGCTAGTTCATAGCTATGTATAACTGAGACACCAAGTTTCTAGTTTTTCTTGCTGGTTTCCCCTGCCACATATAATCACAAGAAGTGTAGGAGCAGCTATTTTTTTTCTCTCCTGTTACCAGGATATTGCTATTTCTGACATCTTAACATCTAGACATTGTGAGGGAAGACTAGAAAAAGCAGTCTTGTCTTAAACTGCCATGGTGGGATAACACAGTATTATCCTCCTCTCTAGATCTGGAAACTGGAGAAACACCTTTGAAAAAACCTCATCCTCTAGCAACACTGTGAGGTAAGTAACGACTGCCTCCAGCAGATATTTGTGTAGCATGTTTATGAAATTCTCCAGGAAAGATCTCCCAGCCTCTCTGGGAACAGCCTCAGAAAACGGGAGTTTTGCTTTATATTGAGATGTCAAAGCAATCTGTTCAGTATTGCTTAAAGGTAATGACCAAGACAGGAGAGCAATCCTGAGAGAACAAAATACGGCCACAGAAAAGTCTTTCCACCCTACCTGAGGTTTTTTTCCTGAGGCTACAATAAGTTGAAAAGAGATAACCTCTCCCTTAACAAGCAATCAAGGATGTTTGAAGGCTACTGTAAGATGCTCCTACTTGCTGATCATGCTGTTGAATTTTTTGCTTGACATGTTTTGGCATGATTGAAAAAAGAACTAAGGAGAAGAAATCTGATGTAAAATTGCTAATAACCTGTGAAAGGAGGAGCAACATGTTCTTCTCTTTCCCTGGGATCAGAGCAACTCACAAGGGCTTTTTAATTACCACAGCAACTAAGTCAGAATAAGAGTGAGAGGATTTAGCCATTTCTGCTGAGATGTGCTTTAAGAGAGAAATGTTTCATGGGATACTTTGTCTGTTCTAAAAAATATACTCACCTCATTGCAAGACTGATGAAGTTTGAGTACCATTAGCAATAACCATCTCTGAAAATCCTCTAAGGATGCTGCTGTTACTGCCATTGAAAACTCAGCAATCCTGCTATAACAGCATAACAATTAAACTGATGAGCTGCAACTTAAGTATTTAACAATAAGATATCAAGCGAACTATTCAAATATGCTGCAGTGCAGCACTTCATAGCTGTAACTAATGGAGAATGCAACAACAGGTATTTGAGAGATTACTGAGAAGCATGCAGTGTGAATGCTGGGGCGGCTATAATGGATGGCTGAAGAAATGAAGCAGCAAAGGGAGGTAATTATTGAAGGGACAAGAGGTTTTAGTAGCTCTGAAGTTGACAGGTAGCAGTGCATTAAATGTCTCATCCAAACCAATTTAAGTTGATGATACTGTAGTAGTAGCAGACAATTTTTCTATTATATTCTAATGGTTAAAGTTCTTGGCTAGGAGGATGACTTTTCAGACAACATTTTTCTTCCTTTGTGTAGTCAGGAATGTAGGAGTTTCAGGAACAAAAAAGAAGGATGAAATAGTGGCTCCGGAATTGAGGGCTTAGACACTCATCTCTTGAATAACAGGTTAGTAACTAGTACCGTCCACGGGCAAATAATAAGCTACCTTCGGTGCCCCGTTTGGAGTCATTCAGACACCTATCTCCTGCCTACCTTGCATCCTAGGGCTAGGACTTTCCTGGGAAGCAAGTGAACATGGCCCCCATCTCTGCTCCCCAGGGCATTTCTGCATGTTAGATTACCTACTCACTGAGGAGTGATCCTAAGCATCCAGGAAAAAACCTGTGCTCTAGAAACCTGCTGGTGATTGAGCAGTAGCTGAGCAGTTTGCTGCCTATCCATCCCCTTGGAGGAGGAAACCCTTCTTGAGCACTATTGGTGATATAAATCTCACTGTGGATGGAAAAGGAAAATTATTTGGGATGGAGTATATGAGGTACTTTGACAGCTGCGCTCCAAAATGGGGAGCTGCCATCCTGGCAGACCTGAAACCCTGGGAGTGATGGAGGTCTGCTGAGCTCCTGGTGTTCTCCTGAAGGTCCATTCAAATGTTCAGGTATTTGTTTATAGCTTGAACTCAGTCCAGTACCCTTTTACTCTAAATAGGCATTTCCCAAAGTCAGAAAAACACACACACAAAAAAGAAAAGGATTTGGCCGATCAGACATTTGATCTGACACTTGTTTGTTGTTGATTTTAGGTTTCATTGCCTCCAGGTTCTTTTTCCTGGTTTTGTTCAGGCATATAACCATGACTGAAACCAGAGTCAAGCTGTTAAAATTGAGACAAAAGGATGGTGTTTTGCAATGGTATTTAGTTATTAATCAATCTTGTGGAACCCCATACCTGACATATGCCGTGATTATTTATCCTATTGCTGTTATTGCTTCGATTGACAAAAGGGAACAAATAGACCCTTATCCCAATATCAAACAAAAAGGATCCAGACACATGTATTAGATGGCTTTGAAGCTCCTGAAGCTCCTTTTTCTGAGCCAATAAAGGCTGCAATACAAAAATGAAATGCAGAGGAGTTTGTTAAAGTATCTTTATCATGAAACTGAGTGAACTACAGCAATACTTGCAGAAAAATACTCTACCAAGAATGGTACACAAATATCACATTTAAAATGCAAATATTGATCCTGCATCTGTCTTTAAGAATATAACACTTTTTTTCTTTTTCTCAGTAATGGCCTTAAAATGTAAGGCTACATCAAAATTATTTGTATATAGGTAATAAATAGTATTAGGTGGTGAACAACATTAGGTTCCAATGCAGAAGTAAGGGATTGCTATTTCTGTAGCCTGAAGAACCTCTCTGTGTAAAAATGAGCACAATTGTCATGTTTTTCTTCAACAACATGTTCAATATAGACGTAAACTGAGCTTTAAAGGGATTTATACTGATGTTTGTAGCTTTTTTTGCAGGTGGAGAATTTGCACAGAAAAAAAAGTCCATTAACATCTCTAAGTACAATTGCCCAAGAGAGAAAAAGGGCAGAGTCAAGGACAATGCTATACAAAATTATGACAATCACTGTAGAACTTCTTCTTTCTGTATGTTCCATGACAACCATCAGTCCATATGAAAGTGAATCTGTTCTTTATTACAATTATTTTTCTCCAGTTTGTGTCCAAGTTGGCTGGCTGAGATAAACTGGTGGGTTCTGGCACTCACATTTTGCCTTTGGAAGCTAAAGAGAAAATAAAAGGAGATTAATTTAAAAAAAATGTAAAATTGTGTTAACATTACAGGGCAAAAATGAGAACAGTGGAAGTTACATTTCAGCCCTGCTAGTTTCAAGTGTCTCCCTAATTTGAAATTGCAGTGGTTCTATAAACTTGAGTCACGTTTGATTTTTTGCTTGACCTTTTGTACAAAGAAGCAGGTGTGAGGGAATAGTCAGTTCCCCATGTACATGTTATACTAATGAACACAATCTTGGGAAGGGAAGGGTGGGGGTTTGCTACAAACACCAAGAAGTTATTTTCCATTCCTCTGCCTCCCATTCAGAGGGTGTTCAGGGCTTTTCAGAAAGTGTTTAGCTGATACAATCTATCCTATTGTGATTTTCAATTTACAGTGCAAGCGATTGACTGATGTTGCTTGTTAATGTAGTGAATGTGTTTCTGTATAGCTTTCTTCTGTGTGGTTTAAACTGTGTTGAAATCACATCAATTTGCGGTGTTAACTGTTATGCAGCATAAATAGGGCCTGCATGGAAATTTGAATTGAGAACTAAATGAACAGATGTAGAGATAATTCCAGCTGTCACTATTAATATTTCCTTTTTTTTTAAATGCATACTTCTCCGATTTTAAATACTTGTTTAAATACTATTTAAATACTATCCATACTACATATGGATAAAACAGGAAGCCATTTTTACTCAGATTTTGCTCACCCAGGTACTACAGAGCTGAACAAACTGGTGTACCCACAGAGCACAACTGGTGGTGCTCACATTCTGACTTGCACAGAAGGCACTTGGTGTCTGCCCTGCAAGAAACACCTGTAATTTGCCCAAAGAGCTGCATGCTACTGATACTACAGATAAAGACATTATCAATTTACAAACAGCTTCTCCTTCAGCACTCTGTGACTTTCCAGCTCATTATTTAAGGGCCCTTAGTGCAGCTTCCCTGTGGGACCACATCAGCTAAGAGGGCACAAAGCTGGGATGGAAATCTTTTGCCAGATGCCAACAAATAGCAAAGATTTGGTAGAAGAATTATATGTGGGTTTACACATTATATTTTGTTTATATAGGCAGAAAAAGAGTTTGGCATTAATGTCACCAAATGTGTGCGGACACATTTACTTATAAACAAACCTGAATGCTCAGATAAATATTCCTTTGTCCCTAGATGAGGTGACGATATGGTGGCAAAGCAAGTGGCTGGAATATGATGTTAGGCTGAAGGTCTTCAGGAAAGACCATTTCCCCCTGTTCTTATCGTCTCATTTATCTGTTTTTATCATGGAGACAGGACAAAACAATGTATGTTTCACAGGCACCCCTAACCTATCCAGCGTAGCAGCACTTGCTGCATATTTTTCCTTAGCACGCTCATTTTACCAATCCACATCCTAAAATATGTAGGGAATAGCTCCCTCCCCTGCAAAAGATGAGGTATTGCTGCAAGTCATAGAGGACCAATCCTGTTCTTTAAGTGTCAAAGGGGTAATCAGCCAATTTAATTGGATTGCAGTGGTAAATTGCACTTGCTGATGCATTTATACAGTATTTACTATGTTTAGAGCATGTAATTTGTGAATCGTACACAGACATCGAGGTTGTAAATTCATTTGCAAATATAATTAGACTCTTTAAGAAACACAATAGAAACAGCTCATTGAGGAAATTTTTCCCAATAAATAAACAAACAAACTTCTTATACCCTCCTATGATTGGAGTTCTTATACAGTCTTTTAATAAAAAGAAGATAAAAGAAGCATCTGTTTCATAATCATCACTTAGACAGCATAATAGTGTCAGAATGCAAATGCTACGGGAATTGCAGATGCTGGGTCAGTTCTCAAAAAGTATTAGATATATCAATGCTTTGAGAACAGTGTAAGATTAGCATATACAGAGAGCAATCTTTTCATTTAAAAAAATACCCCAAAGCCCTTAAAACCCCACTTTCCTGCAGGATCAGGGCTTTAGGGTTTATTTCCATGAATTGTAATACGTCGCATGTTTAGAAGAAAACACATGAAGTAGTTTAACAGATTATGAATCCTCTGTGAGAGGTCTGTCCTAAGAAGTAAATTAGTGGGTTTACAAAAGATGAAAAGTGGTTTAGATAATATTTTCTGCTTACATTTTCTTAACTGGTATTTAGGAATATCCATATTAATTGAGACCCCTGGGTACAACAGCAATACAAATAATAAATATAATGTGAACATTGCTCAAAGTTTCCCTCTTCCCCTAGTCCTAAGATTAGAAGTATAAAATTACAAGAAACATTAGAATGGATTTTTTCTAAAAAAAAAATCTATAGTAATGAACTTCTATGTTGTTATCCAGCAAATTTATAAAGGTATTTTAGTGCTCAGCCAAAGATGTTGAGGTAGATTCAGACCAGTAGGTGAGAGGAAATATTTCCAAAGGTCTGCCAGTCAGAATATGGCATTCTAGTTCTATCTGTCCCTTAGACCACAAAATATTTCTACATCTTTTTGGGGTCCATCTGATCTTGGACTGCTGCTGATGTTAACAAACAGAGTATTAAGAATCCATTTCTCCTTCTGCATGCATTAATTACATCGCAAATAGCTCACAGCTAAATTGAAGTCCTCAGCAGGTGGTCTGTGGTGGCCAAGAAAGAATTTATAAGGTAATAGCCAACCATTTACCTAAAACTGTTCTAGTTCAATTGTATTCTTCGTCCAAGCCTAATCGCTCATATCAGAAGCCTTCCTTGAATTACAAAAATAAATGAGAAGACTATAATCTTGAGCATACTCTATTAATATCTAGGGAAGTTTTGGCGTCAGCTCCAAATAACACCTGAGTGAAATCCTAAACAGCCAGAAGACTGTTATAAATGAGCAGGTCCAGCTGTGTGGCATGAAAGCCTGCTCATCCCAGAATCAAAATGGTCCCCTTCTAGGACAGAGTGAGCAGGAGTGAGACACTTGGATTTTAAAACTCAACAAAGAAGTTTATATGTTGACCTTAGTTAGAAACTAATATATTACAATATATTGTCATCTTATGTATTTTGCAGGCCTAGAGTCACTGAACAAGCTATTAACCTTGCTCTATAGCATCTACTGAAGAGTCCATTGTTTTTTCTTCACTAATGTGTTTCTTTTGGTTCTGAGAGTATGATTTTCTTTACCTTGAGAAATCCTCATTCTTTCAACTGGTAAAACATACACATTTATGGAGAAGTTGTCAGAAGAAAATTGACTATTGGAAGAAAAATAGGTGATAAAATAACAGGCTCACTAAACCTCTCTCTCATTCCAGCCTCAGCAGGATGGGGAGGGAGAAAATAATACAGATAAAAACCTTGTGGGTCAAGATAAAAGCAGTTTACTAAAGCGAAAGTGAAGGTTGCACATGTGCAAGCAAAGGAAAAATCAAAAGAAAAACCAAAAGATTTTATTCTCTATTTCCCATCAGTAGGCAATGTCCAGCCTCTTCCTGGGAAGCAAGGTTTCAGCACTCATAGTGGTTGCTCTGGAAGGCAAACATTGAAATAATAAATACCCTCCCCTTCTCCTCCTCTCTCTCAGCTTTTATATCTGAGCAGATGTCATATGGTAAGAAATATCCCTTTGATCAATTTGGGTCAGCTGATCTGATTGTGTCCCCTCTCAAGATTTTGCCCACTTCCAGCCTACTGTTGGATCAGCGGAGTGCTGGAGAGAGAACACTGATGTTGTGCCAGCACTGCTCAGCAGTAGCCAGAACACTGGGGTGTTATCAACACCTTTCTAGCTCCCAATGTAAAGCACAACACCATGTGGGATGCTGGAGGGGAAATTACCTCTCAGCCAGACCCAATACACAGGTTACATGTACATTCTCATTTCCATGAGAACTACCTACTAGGCAGGGTACAGGATACAAAGCACTTAAGGTCTCCACCTGCCACTGCTGACATCAAACATTCGCTTTTCTTCCCAAAGAAGTACAGTCATTACCAAATTATTCCTGGAATATGAGTAGTAAACCTGGCAGAATGAGTAACATGGGGTTCTCAATGTACTTTCCTTTATATCCTTTTCTTTTTTTCATTCATGAAATATTTTAAAACCTGCAGTTACTTTTTGGTGTTGTTGGTACTGTTTTGTTGGGTTGCACATCATACTCTGGAGTCTAATTTGTCAGTCAAAATAAAGGGCATAACCTAATAGATTGATAATGCTGCTCCAATTTCTTTCAAATGACACACTGGCCCACAGCTGAGGACAGTGTGCAAATATATAAATATACACATCGCTTCCAGTGATGATCTTTCAAAGATATCCCTTTAGCAAAGACAAAATAGTGAGGATAGTTATTGATACAAGCCAAACACGATATAAAACAAAGCAAGGCTTTTAAAATGAGATCAAATAGATGGATAGCCATTTAGTTTATTGACTGTAGAATAAATACACTATAGTGCTGTAAAAAAAAAAAAGGCAGTAAAATCTCATTAATAATATTATCTTATTTTGCATTATAAAACCCAATGGTAAACTATAATTAAATATGCTGACTTATGAGGTACAGTTGAGGTCACTTCAGCTTGCAGAAGGCTGAGGGGTGCCTCCTTGCAGTCTACAACTTCCCCAAGGGAGGCAGTGGAGAGGGAGCTGCTGATCTCCTCTCTCTGGGAACCAGCAATAGGACATGAGGAAATGGAATGAGGAAGTTTAGACTGGATATTAGGAAAGTGTCTCTCATCTGACAAAAGCTGAGGAAGAGTATAAGAAACAGCACTGATGCATAATGTCCTTTGAAGTGGCTTAGTGTTTTAGGCATATGCTGTGCCAGAGAGTTCATATTTCTAATTATTCAGGAATAGCCTTGAAGTAGGAACTGCTAAGCAATTAACTGTAGGTGTAGATCCCATCAGGAATTGAGCACAGGAAAGCTTTTGGTGAAATCCTGCTCACACACCTATTGACTTCAGCAGCATCAGCAGCGCATTGACTGCATCATTTACCAGTTCACCAGCCATTTTGTCCTCGATCTGTTTGTTTTTCTCATCCTTAATGCATCTAGTGTGACTATCATCTCCCATTTCATGCTAGAAAGGCTGTGTGACCAGCAGCTTTTTCAATTTGCAAGAGCAAAATATCGAGAGATTCAACTGATGGCCTAAAATCATGGCTAAATTGATTTCGTGTCTCCTGCAGTGAGGTGGCATGGTTGCAGTAGGGTAACACAAACCTTGTCAGCAAGGCAATCTTCATTGCTTCTGGCCTTTGGACCTGAAAAAAATTAAAACAAAAGCCATAGGATGAACTTAACAATGATGTTACCTCTCATGCATTACCTAAGAAATAATTCCCTGTGGCACTGCATAGAGTAAGGACCCAGTGCTGGATATAAAAGGACGGGTGGGTTTGTGTCATGACTGCATTCAACTAAAAGTTGTTGTCTTCTAGTTGCTTTGTTGATGGCAGCATCCAGAAAATCCCTAAACGTTGAAAGGAAAAGTGAAATGTGTTATGGATTTTTCACAGCCTTAAAATAGGAAGAGTTATGTGCAACATTAAGCTTAGATTGATTTTCAGTGTTTGAGCAGTGGCCTGGGCAGTGGATCTAATTAGTGTTTGTAGTTTTTTAAATAGCAGAATTGAATGTCTGGGTTGCAATATTTCCCATCTTGGTTTAGAATTATGTTTTGTTAAGAAAACTCTTCTTGGTTCTGAGACATGAACTTACTGGGGAAATTTAAAATAAAACAAAACTGGTTTTTGTTTTTTTAGCTGGGATTGTTTTTCCTGAGTGCTCAGCTTAACAACAAGCAATGAAAACAGAAGTTGAGCTACAGAAAAATCAGGCTGTTGTAAAGCACATCTCATGGGAACCGTAAATCTATGGAGAGCTTAAATTTGTCATGATCCTTTGTTAATACATTTGGTGTTTTGAGGTCTTTTCCACCAGCTTTGTGCAAAGCAGGCAGAAAACTGGCCAGAGTAGTACCTGTGGAACATCAGAAAATGCAAATCCATTATAGTCTAAATCACAACTCCTTTCTCCATCCACTGAAAAGATGGTATTTTGGGGCAGAAAAAGTGCTAAGACGGGTCGTGGGAGGGCTGTGGGTCTCTACTTTTATGTTCACCCAAGAAAACAGTCCCAAAGGAGCTGGCACATGTTAAATAGACCAGTTGAATTAGAGAAGAAAGAAATCTGCCTCACCCTGTGTTGCAATCCCTACCTACCAATTACATTTAGAAAAAAAATTGTGTGGTTATTTACATGCTCATTTCCTTTCAGACTGAGAAAACAAGATAGCTTTATAACTAAATATGTTTGATAGACTTCTCACCTAATTTTTCAGGTTTGGAATACTCCCAGTTCCCATCGAGGTCATGTGAAGTACAGGAGTGATAGCACCTTGCAAATACACATAGGAAAGACTATTCAGGGGTTGTTGCAATTTCAACAGAAGCAGCGACAGAGCTTTAGCAAAGGGATAACACCAGGGATATCACACATTTTCCTTATCTAGTGGTTACATTCTGACTGAGTCATATTTAGGGTGTGAGGTTTTTTTCTTTCCACAAACTATTATGGAATTATAATAGTAGAAAAGTGTGATTTTAGTCCCTATGCTTTGAGTGATGTTCCTCTAATTTGCAATCTCTTAATTAAGGTCTGACATGGCTCAGCTATTCTTTACACTTATAGTGGTTGGCCATCTGGGCTTCACTAATAAATAAGGACTTTAATGGCTGAACTACTTAATAAACCTTCAGTGAGAGAAGAGGAAAATTAAGGAAATTCTTTCATTATGAAAATATGCTGTGCCATCTAATTGTTCAAAAGCAGATGTCAAATTCAATTAAGCTGTTTAATGACCTGCATGCTTATTACTATCTTGATGGAAGGTTTGACACAGTTAAAGTAAATACAAATGGCTGGTAAGATTTTATTTTCTCATGTTTCTGCTTTTTGCTACTTTACCCTTCAATCTGTGTTTTCTTCTTATGAGATATTATAAACTGCACTGTCTGATCTGAAATCAGAGTTTGTGAAAATTGTTAACAAACATATTTTTCTTATTTTCACTTACAAATGTGCAGTTTTTGTCTCACAAAGAATGTGTCAAATTATTCAAATGTGAGACAGTCATGAATGTTGTTGGTTAGATAGACAGCAAAGCTCCCCAAGCAAGATCTTTGTTAGTGACAGACTGGGAGAGGTATTAAGGCTGTTTTTTCTCTGTAAACAATGTTTTACAATATGCCAAGTTTTACAGCATGTTAATGAAATCTATATATAAGTTCCTCCTGGTCCATTAAGAAAAAGACATGCAATATTCACTGATTATTAAAATGTTACTCAACACTTCAGATTTTATAATACATTTCCCTCTTCCTTGTTTCCCTCCTCCTCATGACAATTAGCTAGTTATTGCTTAGTACTTATTACTTACAAAATCAAGAACAGATTGTTACAAACTTAAATCCATGTTGCAGACTTCATGGCCACACATGCATTATGAGCTGGCTCACACAGGCAAGTATTAGGAAGTAGGTATGTTTATTTCCCTATCCATGTAC
The DNA here is from genome assembly GCF_003984885.1 of Neopelma chrysocephalum. Classification (NCBI taxonomy): domain Eukaryota; kingdom Metazoa; phylum Chordata; class Aves; order Passeriformes; family Pipridae; genus Neopelma; species Neopelma chrysocephalum. The sequence continues at coordinate 2,680,042 of NW_020897704.1, forward strand.
TAATAGCACTATTGGAAAAAAGTTACCTACACCATTTCTTACACTTATTCTCACTCCTTCTTAGTTCTGATAACCCAATTTTTCATGTGACTCTTTCCACAGCTGCATTTGTGGAATAATGTAGACTAAGTGGTCACTTTCTAATATTTCTTTTTAAGGAAATTTTGGTTTGGGCCAGGACACTTAAAATTTGTTTGAAGAGCTGCTGTGCATCCAGAGAAGATGATAAACTTTTGGAGAGGGGATGTAGGAGAACACAGCTGGGTACAAATGTAAATCCGTAAGCAGATTTACTGTCAAGACAATAGCAGCTTGTATGGAGAGAAAGATGATTCCTTCTAACTAGTAACTTACTATACTTTAAAAATTGAAAATTCTCAGTTAAGCTCTTTTTATCATGTTTTGATGGTGAAATTCTCGAAATTCAGAGAGGATTTGCAGAACAGGACAGTAAGGAACAGCTGCCAGCTTTTAATGACTTCTGGAAGCAAAACATAATCCAACAAGTTCTGTGTGAATAAACTCAAGACTTACTAAAGATGAAACCTCTTTCTCTGCATGTTGTCAGTACAGCCCTGTGTAGGTAAAGAAAAAAAAATCACATTTTCTGTCAACAGTGAAGGAAAGTGCACAGATCTTTAAGTGCCACAGAGAAGATTCAGTATGAAGAAGCTAGAAGTCAGAGGATACGGTCTAGGCTCAATAAAGAACTGCAGCCCCTCAAGAGCAGCCCTGTATAAACACCTGCCTTCCCAGAACCTCAACTCAAGATGACTGATGGGGGAGTGCAGCACTTGCAGACACCTGATGAGAACTAGGTTTTATGTGAACTCCTGCTCTCCCACTGTAGGACCAAGAGCGCCCTATACTCTGTTCTCTGCACTATTTCTGGTTTTTATGTTGTAGTGGTTTGAGCCAGGTTTTCCCCCTGAAACTAGGAAAGTGGTAACCCCCAGGGGGTGGTGACCCTTGGGGCTTGACCCAATCAGTGCTCCTGCAAAATATAAACATATCTCTGGAGACCGGAAAAGAAGCAATGGTTCTTGTTGTTGGAAGAAGAGGTGGCCATGTTGTGGTGAGCCACGAGGAGCTGGGGCTCCGGCCCCTTAGGGGGCTCTGCCCCCCCCAGCCCCCGGTTGGGGGGCTGCAGGGACTCAGAACTGGGCTGAGTGCCTGTGGCTAAGAGCTGGGAGAATTTCTCCCGGTAGGCAGCCTTGGGAGACGCTGGGAGCAGACGGAGCAGCAGTAGACACAGCAGCGTCCGAAGAGCAGTGGCAAAGAGCCAACTGATAAGGACCAGAAGGAGCAGCAGAAGCCGGTATGCTGCATGGAAGACACAGAGATGTCTGAGGAGAAGGAAAAGCAGCAGCAGGAAGAGAATCGAGACCACGGCACAGACAGAGTTCCGGGGGTAAGAACTGGACAAACCAAAACCCCCGAACTCCCTAGAGACCCCTCCGAGAAAGAGGAGGGGGTGATGGACTAAGAGGAGTCCTAAAGTGCAGTATGCACTGCTGAGAGGAGCTAAGAAGCTCATGGCCTCCTGAGAGATAAGCCAGGACGGCCGAAGGAGTGTGTGTGTGTGGGGTGACCTTGGCCCCCCCCGCTCCAGCTTCAGAGAAGCTGGCAGCCATCTTTGAGGCAGAGCACAGAAGCTCTGTGAAGGGGCTTGGATTCCCCTGAGGATACCAGACCGTCACGAAGACCCCGGTGCTTCGTGATATGACCATGGTGTAGCGGCCGTGTCTGGGGTTACGCAGCCCATGGAAAGACCCCTTGTTTGGAGACGGGGGCCGAGAGAGACTTGGAAACCTCCCTCGTGTGTGCTGGCAGAGAGCCAGCAACTGTTTCTGGTGGAAGAGAAGAAGAGAGCCTGCTGCCTAGAGAGGAAGACCTGCTGCTCAGAGACTGGAAGGGGTTTTTTCTTCTTCTCTCTCCTGGACTTTTATTTGGAGGGAGAAGAGATTTGGCCCATTGTAAATATTATTGTCATGGTAGAGATAGAAATAGAGTTAAGATTGTATGCAGTGTATTATAGTATTTATTTATTTGTATAGTCCTGTACTATATTCCTTTCCCCCCATATTGAGTCTCGTGTTTTTGTCTGGAAAACCCATCTCACATGGGGTTGAGATGTGGGAGGGGGGCTAGGAATCAGAATTGGATTTTGGGCCTTTTCAAACCATGACAATGTAATAATTGTTCAATGTAGATACATGCATAGTAGTAAACTCCTTATTGAACTCAGCTGTAAAATATTTGTGTTCCTGTCTGCAGGTCAACACCTGAATACAAATGTTTTCACTGAAATTCAGTGTCAGGATGTTGAGGAAGTCTCTATCACAGCTTTGCTTTCAGCCTACAAGACAGTCCCTTTTTCAATTGACCAAATTTTCTCATTATGTTGGTGATGATTTTCAGAAGGTTGTTTGTGCAGTGTATGTACCTTAAAACACTGTAGAAATTAACTCAACAATTTTAGTGCTTGTGAACATCTGTCATGTTCAGGAGAAACACCTTAGCTGGTTATGATGTCATGAATGAGCAACTTAGACATTAGTAAAATGTTTGCTGTAGGTTAAAACAGTCTTTGGTTTTGCAAAGCAATTGTAAAAGTGGAATCTTGAAGCTGTGTGTCCACTGGGGGAGGACTTAAAGAGCACAGATGACTTTGCAGGTAGCTGCTAAAGCCACTATAGGACATGGAGTTACAGAGCAATAGCAAGGACAATTCAAGCAGACTATTTTCCTGCCTGTTATCCTCAAAAATTTACATTATTTTCCCCTCCAACAAAATTAGACAGACGATAGTGGATAGATAGATAGATAGATAGATAGATAGATAGATAGATAGATAGAAAGATAGAAAGAAAATAAAGATAAGAAAATATCTAAACTCTGTAGCTGGGAAAAATAAACAAGAATATAAAGCAGTAGAGGAATTGCTCCCTCACTCTGCAGAGAGACAACCTGAAATAACAGTCCTAAGACATGAGCTGCACTCATCTTTGCTATGACAAGTTAATGAGAGCAATTTATGGTCATCCTCTTAATGACTTTAATGTTGATCAAATCATATTAAAAAGAGGAATCACGTTGCAAAGATTTGTACAGTACACTATGCATGGCAAATCTTTCCAGCAGAAAAAGGAGGCAAAACTGAGCTTTTTCAAGGATCTCTGGAGAACCAGCCATTAGTACTATTTCTCCTGTAATGGCCTCTTGCTGGACACCATTTTATAGGTGTCTTTGCTAAAGATCCAAGACAGTAATTCTGCCAAAACAGATGGTTTCTCCCTGCATCTAAATAGATTGTTTCTACATCTTTTCCCACCTTTTCTCTCTCCCTCCAAAGATTAGTTTTGAGCTGAATCAGGGAGATGATAAGCCAGATCATACAACCCATCAAGCATGAAGGAGGGCTTGGGAACTTATGACCAAAGAAAAATGCAGGACTCATCTCTTCGGTGGCATCGTGGAGTTGCTGGGGCTTAGGTGATTTATGAAGTTGCATCTTCAGAAAGAATGTATCTATGCAAAGCCTGCTGGTGCTCAGGGCTTTCCATGGAGACATTAAGAGGGCAGCAGTTATTTTCAGGGTCTGGTGGTGATATTTCAGGATACCAGCAGCAGTGTCCAAGGGCAAAGCAGCAAGCTGGATGAAATTTGGAGGACCTACCATCCAGTGCTACTAACTAAGCACGGTCAGCGTGGGATCCTTGAACCCATGGTGTCCTTCCCAGACCAGGAAGTGATTCTTACACTTCAAAAAAATGAGTTCTCAGAGTAGGGCAGAATTTGAGAATACAGTCAGGTAAATGGGATACAGAGGCAGCTCCACAGAACTTGGTATCATGCCAGGGCTGTCAGTTCCTCTTGCATTCAGGTGCACCAATTCCATCCATGTTCTTTGTTACAGATAAAGTAATTACTCAAGGGATGAATAAGGTTCATTTAGTTTAAGAAAGTGACATATTTCCAAAGATTGTACATTGAAGATAGTGATCACTCAACAGCATCCAAGGAAGGGCTATCTCAATCTCAACTCTGAGTGTTAGAATAAAAAGGTGTTTAACTTGTTTGCAAATGAAAACCAGCAATGGATACCTTGGGCAAACTCTCAAAAATTGATTCCCGCCTCACTTGGACATGCAAGAAGAATGATTGTGAAGTTGTATAGATCCAGTTCTTAGCTTATTTTCATACTCATAGAACATTATGCACAATATCAAGTTTCTTGTGTATAACCTCGGAGGACAGGAGATTTTTCTATTTATTTTACAAGTACTAAATGACAACCTTTAATCAGTGTTTCCTGTTACAGTTTTAACACAGAAGAAAGATCTATTTCATACTTTGTGCATGACGCCCTGTTGCTTTGAATTAATTTCCTTAATAAGAGGAATAATTCACCAGTTTCAGAGCTCTGAATGAAAGTGTCTAACAAAGTCGTAGAGCAAAACCCTTGCTTTAAGAGACAACTCGAACAGCTCTCAGAAAACTTCTTTAGAAAGCCTAGTTACTTTCTCAACTGGGAGATGAGCAGTATTTGAAACCTTGACATGTAGCAAAGTTAAAAAAGGAAACTAAATGTCTTATACTGGTGAACTGTGAATGGAATGACACCCCTTCTGGTAAAATGGGCACAACAACCTGGCCATAAGGTGCTATGCATGTTTGATAAATATATTTAATCCTGACATCTTTTCTTTCACATGCCTCTCATTCATCTGTCTCATTTATGGGTTGCATCTTTTCATAAGCACACACAGTCTACAGCAAAGACTGTCTCCATATACCTGTCTGTGAGGGACATAGCACATGTGATTCCCAACTCTGGCTGTGTTTCCAGGCCTAACTGGCTTAAAAATGATGTGTATTAGTCAGATGTTTTCTGTCCACAGAGATCAAATAGCAAATACTTCAGATGCACATCTAACAAGATAATATGATTGCTCAGGCTGAGGTCTTACTCTTTTAAGTAAATTACAATAAAATATCATTGCTATTGTGATTGTCTAAATGCACTTTTTTCTGATTAATCAATGTTCCCTTTCAGCTTGTGTCAGAATTTATTTTTTCATTCCTGATCTGTGTTTGAATTTCACTTGATGATCTCAGGTAAGTTTGAAGTATGACCACAGTGAATTAAGTTGCTCTATTGCTATGCTGATTAAAAAAAAAAAAGGCAAGTTAAAATCTTACTTCTCAAATAGTATTATATTGAGCACAGTTTTCATTCAGGAATGTCATTGTTTACTTCAGATATTATCAATTACTTCAGATACTGCAGAGTAGTTTAACCTGACTACTTGTTTCATCCATCTGTCATGAATGAATATTTAAATTTACTGGTACACCTTGAATTTTCTTCAGTTTCATAATTCTCTTCGTAACTCAAGTGGCTACAAAAGGTAATTGCTGAATAAATGGACTGACCTGTCCAGATGATAGCCAATTCCTCAAGAAAGACTGCATAGGTTTGGACTTTGGATTTTGCATAAGTGGATACATGGCTAGCCAAATGAAAGAGCCTATTGCAAAACTTACACCAAAAATTAAATATAATAATTTTCTTGGACAGCACTGCAGGACTCACAAAAGACTTATTGTGCTTGTATCTATGCTTGTTTCTTCTCTTCTCTAGAGCTAATTTTCAGTCATCATCCTCAATTTATACATCTTTAGACCGGGTTTCCCTTTAAAAGCATCTTGTTGCAGCCAGAACAATAAGGGTAAAAATGCAAAGCTTAAACATCCTCCAGATATATGCCAAAGAGATTCCCTTTACAAACTAGAGGAAGAGTAAAAGGCTCATGCTAGAGGGTTTATCATGAAGATGTTATTTACAAGGAAAGCACTTATTGTACAATATCTGCAGATAATAACAAAATTCAGATTAAGAGAAATCTGTGAAGAATTTCTCAATTCCTTCTTTTACACATTTATAAATAAAACAACATTTTCTTTCAGTGAGTAGATACACCTTGGGGGCTGCAGTACTTCCAGTACTATGAAAAGAAGGGATGTGATACTAATTTGCTCAATTTTTTGAAGCCTCTTCCATGCACTCACATGTCTCTTAGTACTAGATGAAATAACGTATAATAGTGCCATTGCCTGAAGCACAGCTGGGTAAAAGCAGCAACAGATTGTCTAATTTCTAAGGGGTTGATTTAACCTTAAAAATATGGCTGTGGTTCTGCACTGTACAAAACAGATGGGTTGTTTGCACAATTAGGCCTTAAGTGTTAAGTTTTTCTCTTGATTAAAATGCCCAAGCTCTCTATTGCCAAGTATCAGTTAAGTTGTGTGTGTCTCGTACAGGGAGGGTTACACCCCTCAGTGTTAAATAATGTGTTTGTCAGATAGTTGGGGACTGAAGGGTAGAACACTGCACAATGTCCCACATTATTCCTACTCTTAATTTGGAAACATTGAACCGTTTGTGGATCATAACCAAATTTATCTGTGTTTACCAAAACCTCACATCTCATCAAGAGCCTTGCTGTGCTCCATCGGTGAACATGCTAGAATTTTTGGATTAAGAACTTTCCAAGTTATTTATTATGCTGTCAGTTTTCATGCTGTTCTCTTTAACTAAAATCAGGACACCTCAGCCACTAATGGCCACGTGTCAGTGTCTAAGTGCAAGTGCCTGCTCCTGTGCCTACAAAGTCAGAAGCTGTACTGGGCACAGGGGTCCAGGCACTGGCCGTGGGGACTGCAGGGCCACCTCTGTGAGGAGGGGCTGCCCCTGGTTGGAATCAGCCAGTTCCAGCTGGCTCCAGCTGATTCACTGCAAGGGCACATCTGAGCCCATTGGCCAGAGTGGTGGTGCCTCTGGGAAAACATATTTAAGAAAGGGTAAATGCTGCACAGCAGTGAGGGGTGAGGAAAAAAGTGTGAGAAAGAACCCTGTGACACCAAGCTCAGTGAAGAAGTAAGGGGAGGAGGTGCACCAGGTGCCAGAGCAGAGATTCCCCTGTTGCCTGCGGAGGACACCATGGTGGTGCAGTTCTCCACGCTAAAGCCCATGGTGGACCCATGGGGTGCAGGTGGATATTTCCTGAAGGAACTGCAGCCTGTGGAGAGGCTGCAGACTGGAGCAGACTCCTGACAGGAACTGACAGGAAGAATCCACACTGATTAGCTCAGTTGGTTAGAGCATGGTGCTAATAATGCCAAGGTCATGAGTTCACCTGTAAAGGCCTTCACCTAAGAGTTGGGTTTGATGATCCTTGTGGGTTCATTCCAACTCAGAACACTCTGTAACTGGAGCAGATTTATCCCAAAGGACTGCAGCCAAAGTGGAGCATGGGAAAAGTATGGGGAGGAAGGAGTGCCAGAGAGGAGCTGTTCTGGACTGACTACAGCTCCCATTCCCCACCCCTGGCCCTTTGTGCTGCTCAGGAGGTTGAGGAGCCAGGAAAGGAGGAGTGAAGTTAAGTATGGGAAGAAGAGAATGTAAAGGTATTTTATGGTTTTATTTTTCACCATCCAACTCAATTTTTATTGACAATAAATTGATTTTTTTGAAGTCTGATTTGTCCATGACAATTGATCTCCCTGTCTTTATCTTGACCCCTGAGCATTTCTATCTTTTTTATTCCCCTGTGCTGCTGAGGAGGGGCAGTGAGAGAGCAGCTGAGTGGGCCTCTTGCAGCCAGCCAAGGTCATTCCACCACAGACAGGTGGGGAAATGGGATCTCCCCTCCTGTTCCACTGTGACATCAGCACAGCTGTGAAGGTGGGGAAACTCATACAGATTTGGGTAGTCTGTAAGAAAAGTGAATAAACTTCTTCCTAATTTGGTTAGAAGAAAAGCCTCATGTCACAGAATCACAGAATATGCTGAGTTGGAAGGGACCCACAAGGATCATCAAGTCCAACTCTTAGCCCTGCACAGGACCATCCCCAAGAGTCACATCATGTGCCCAAGGGTATTTTCCAAACACTTCTTGAACTCTGTCAAGCTTGATCCTGTGACCACTTATCTGGGGAGCCTGTTCTACTGACAAGCCACCTTCTGGGTGAAGAACCTGTTCCTGATATCTAACCTAAACCTTCCCTGATACAACTTCGGGCCATTTCCTTGGGTCCTGTCATTGGTCACCACAGAGATCAGTGTCTACCCCTCCTCTTCACCTCATGAGGAAGTTGTAACTGCAATGAGGTCTCCCCTCAGTCTCCTCTTCTCCAGGCTGAACAGACCAATTGACCTCAGCTGCTCCTCATATGGCTTCCCCTCAAGGCCCTTCACCATCTTTGTTGCCCTCCTTTGGACACTCTCCAATAGCTTAATATCTTTCTTACTCTGTGGTGCTTAAAACTGCACACAATATTCAAAGTGAGGCTGCATCAGTGCAGAGTAGAGTGGGACATGTCTTCCAGGCAGGGGGGGCTAGGCTATCAGGAAATGTGCTCTGATAAAATCTGTCTAAATAAAAAATTTCTCTCTCATTTTCACACGTCTCCAGTCTCTACTGATCAATAGCACCAGGCAGACTGCTATAGTGTTTTCAGGTGCCATTTGCAGGACTGTGCCTCTATGCTTTATGCACATCCACCACTCCAACCACTTCGATAGAAACCCTCCAACTTTGATAGTGTTTTTTTTGTTTGATTGGTTTTGTGTTGTTTTCTTTTCCTTAGGGTTTTGGGGGTTTTTTTTGTTTTTAATTTTAACAGTGTAGTGTGAGACAGGGGCAAACCACTTGTTCTTTCAGCCAGGACATTAATGTGGGAGTCAGGAAGCACTGGTCCATTCCTGGCTTGACATAAATTTAAAAAATACAACTAAGTCATATTGAGACTCAACATTGTTGAGACTAAGTTTCACTTATCTGCAGTGAGAATGCTGCATGTAGCCCACCCCCCTACTCCAGGCTGCAATGAAATATGGTGGTGTACTGGGGTATTGGGGTACTGATAGAAAATATATCTATTACTACTGATCCTGTCTGCTACAACAGCTAATTCTCTACGGTCTTCTTAAAAAATAAGCTTATCAAAATTCAAAAAGTGCCAATTGGCAATTGTTTTTCTCTACTCCCTACACAAAGTTAAGAAATGTAATTTTTTGACCAGGAAAATGGAATAAAACTAATTTTTTCACCCAGAAGAAATTTCTTCTACAACAAAATAAACCCTGGAATTAGGCATAAATGGAAAAGGAGGAATTAAGGGGCTACATTACTACACTACCAACTGGCTCTATGCACACTCGTCTATATGCGTTTTGCAACTGTTTAGACACAGCTATTGTAAAGTGATTTAATCTGCTGTTTCTGTTTTAAACTTGTCAGTGCTCTCCTTTTGGTCTAGACCAACTGCTGCATTTTTTAATATTCAATCTTTATGAATGAATTTGAGGACCAACAGGAGAGTATTGATATGTGGTTTGAAAATCGATGGTGTTTTACACCAAGGAAGTGCCAGTTCTTTTGGGATCCCAATAACAAAGGCACAGACACTCAAAGCTGGATAGATGATTTATTAAGGATGGAAATTATAGAGGAGGTGACAGCAATGTGAAGCTGGGAAGTGCAGCTGTTGCAGAGCCAGAGGAGCTGCTGCTTTTGGGTCCCAGCATGCTACATGGCGTTCCAGTTGGGGAAGGGTTTGCCAGTTTGTTCACTGGAATTCTTAGGTACAGATTCATCCATCACTTACAGCTGTCAGGTTTGGAATCTGGACTCAGCTTTGATGAGTCTCTTGGATAGTGCACTCCAATACTCTTATCTCAATAAAGGTATGGTTCCCAGAGGTGCATTTATTATTTGCAGTGCACAAGATAAGACACTACACATATAATTATGGTTGAATACATACTGAATACATGCAAATTGGTTGCCTGTGAATTTGTTATATATATATCGATAAGTTATGCTATGGTATAAAGTTCTTGTATGGTATCCAAAAGAAAAAAAGCACTTTTAAATACAGTGCCTCTTCTGGGGTCTCTGCTCTATTTGAGCAAGTAGTTTAATTGTGCTTTTCATCAGATGATGTTTTTATTTACTATTTGGTTTAAGGTTCAGACCAAGACTCTTTACCAAAGCTGAATTACCAAAAGCAGAATATACCACAGTCACATTTTTCCTTCTGCCAGTTTCAATTTGAATTGACTTCTAATTCTGATTTGCCTTGTTGCGCGTGTTCTTGACAGGAGTATTTGGTACAGTTCTATGCTTTCCTGACACATATTAGCCAATGACCTCAATATTTAAAATGAGGCTTGAGTACCTTGGCCATAGCCACTAAGAAAGGAATTCAGGATTCCCTGCTCCATCACATCAGATCAGCTCCCTCTTCACCCAGACTGAAAAGTAGGCCAAAGATGTTCACATTTTTCCAGGGCTTACAGAAGAGCTAAATGAGCTTTGAAAACTACTGCTATTTTTACAATGCCTTGGTGTCATGGTTTTAGCAAGGCCCAAAATTCAATTCTGATTCTTAGCCTCCCACCCACATCTCAACCCCATGTGAGATGGGTTTTCCAGACAAAAACACGAGACTCAATATGGGGGGAAGGAATATATTACAAAGACTATACACGTGAATAAATACTATAATACATTACAAACAATCTTAACTTTATATCTATCTCTACCATGACAATAATATTTACAATGGGCCAAATCTCTTCTCCCTCTAAATAAAAGTTCAGGAGAGAAGAAGAAGAAAAGACCCCTTCCAGTCTGTGAGCAGCAGGTCTTCCTCTCTAGGCAGCAGGCTCTCTTCTTCTCTTCCACCAGAAATAGTTGCTGGCTCTCTGCCAGCACACACGAGGGAGGTTTCCAAGTCTCTCTCGGCCCCCGTCTTCAAATAGGGGGTCTTTCCATGGGCTGCGTAACCCCAGACACGGCCGCTACACCATGGTCATATCACGAAGCACCGGGGTCTTCGTGACGGTCTGGTATCCTCAGGGGAAATTAAGCCCCTGTGCAGAGCTCTTATGCTCTGCCTCAAAGATGGCTGCCAGCTTCTCTGAAGCCTGGCAGCAAGGAGGGGGGGGAAAAAAAGCCCAAGGTCACCCCCTCCACACACATTCCTTTGGCCATCCTGGCTGAGCTCTCAGGAGGCCGGAGCTTCTTAGCTCCTCTCTGTAGTGCATATTGCACTTTAGGACTCTACTCAGTCCACCACCCCCTCCTCTTTCTCAGAGGGGTCTCTAGTGAGTTTGGGGGTTTTGGTTTGAGCCAGTTCTTACCCCCAGAACTCTGTCTGTGCCGTGGTCTCGATTCTCTTCCTGCTGCTGCTTTTCCTTCTCCTCAGACACCTCTGTGTCTGCCTTAGCTGCATACCGGCTTGTGTTCCTCCTTCTGGTCCTTATCAGTTGGCTCTTTGCCACTGCTCTTCGGACGCTGCTGTCTCTGTTGCTTCGTCACCCACTCGCAGTGGAGAAAACTCTTTCGGCATCTCAGACACAGGTATTTAGTTCAGTTCTGAGTCCCTGCAGCCCCCCAACCGGGGCTGGGGGGGCAGAGGCCCCCAAGGGGCCGGAGCCCCTTCTCCTCGTGGCCTCTACAACATGGCCACCTCTTCTTCTCACCAAAGTACTACTGCTTCTTTTTCCGGTCTCCAGAGATATGTTTATATTTTGCAGGAGCACTGATTGGTCAAGCCCCAAGGGTCACCACCCCCTGGGGGTTACCACTTTCAGCTTCAGGGGGAAAACCTGGCTCAAACCACTACACTTGGTAAGCTTACTGTGAAAAGATACAGTTACATGGTATCATTGTGGAATATCATCCTTGCCAGAAAAAATGATTTGATGTGAGCAGGCCACGGCACTTGGTGAATGACAAATATTGTGATTTTGCCAATTTTTTTTTCAGAGTTTTTAAAGGAAAAACAAACTGACCTCTCTCAGTTCAGATAAAACCAATTTCCAGTAACTGGATTGAGAGGAATTAAACTTGTTTAGAAATATAATTGTGAATTAGTCTATTTAAACACAACAGATTGGAATAACATTCATTATCAGATCATAAATATATCAAATCATACAGAGCATAGCAGTCAACACATCTGCATCAGGATTTTCAAGGTACACCATCTGATTTATAGAAGTGCAGTGTTACATATTTAAGGTTCATTCCTCAATCCGAACTGTTCTTTCACATATAACTTCTTACCTTTCTCATCCCTTCAAATGAAACTTTTCAAGCTTTTTCTGCTTCCTTTTCCTGCTAAAGGACCCAAGCCACAGCACATTGCTAACAAATGTAGGGGAAAGGCAATTCTTCACCTTCTCCTTACTTTTAAGGCTAGTTGGTTTACTCTTGACAAAACAGCAAACGGAAGCAGCTGCTTCCCTTTAAGACAACTGCAGTTTTCTGGGCAGGGAGACCTTACGCACACCACTACAGGTATGAGGGTACTTCTGCAGAAAGGAAGAACAAAGGGCAGCATGTCTAGATGATCTTTGACATCTCCTTATATTGTGGGCTTATGCCAAACTCAATCACTGCAACAGTTTCATTTTTATTAACAAGATTTCATATCTTTAGCCCAGTAAATGTGTTAGGAAAAGAGTATCCCTCATGATGGAGCATCAAATGAACGTATGACAGAACAGCAGCACTAAAGACTGCTGTCTGGAGCAAGCCCCTTACCCACTCCCATTAAAAACAATAAAGAGCCCTTCTGGTAAATACACACCCTGCCAGTAACTGATCACATTTGTCATTTCAAGCTTTGCTTCAGAGGGGCTTTGAGTTGCTTAATGGCTCATTTGTAGATAGAAGAAGAAAGAAATAAAATCTGTAGTTAAATCTGTTCCAGCAGCAGATTTCAGTTTCAGTTTTGCTGCTCTTTTAGCCACAAAATTCAAGCAGCATTTATAAACTGGCATCATCCAGAGAATTCCTTTCAGTGAAGTAACAGCTCTATAAATCAGAACTACCTGATAGCTGGCTTTTGAAATTACAACTAAATACACACTCAATTCTAAAAGTGCAGCTTGTACGTCACAAAACTGTATTTTTTTAACAGTGTCAGTTCACAGGTGGTACACACACAGAGTAAAAGGTATACAACAAATTCATGCTTAAAGCTTTGTGTTTAATAGAACAGTTAAGAGATTTAAAAAAAAAAAAAAATTTTTCCTCTCTGGTGCATATTTCCACATCTAGCATATTTCTTCCTAGTTTACTAGCAAAAATTCAAATTAAAACAAGTACCTACTAAATGTAGATTTATTCCTAGACTCTCAATCTGCTCAGTTTATGCAGAGAAATGGTACCAGAACAGCAGTTTTAAGGAGATACCTCTGTAGGCACATATCAGAGTTGCAGCAGAAAACAAGAAGGAAAAACACATTGTAGCAGGCTGTTCTGGGGTGAAGTCCATCCATAACTTGACTACAAATATGAATTACAGCCTAATTCTGCTCTATATTTTTCAAGCACTTTGGATCTGGTGAATCAGATGAATGTTTCCACAAACCATAGCTCTCACTGGGAATTTCATGTATAGGAAATGCTGTGAACAGGAATGGCAGCGAATTGTCTCATAAAGACTCTCTACTACCTCTTCTTGCCTTTATTACAGTCTGTTCTTTCCTTCTCTCTTCATCTTCTGCTGAACAATTTTTTTTGTTTCCAATTCTTAACATTCATTGTTCAGTACAGTTTGAATAATGCTTATCTGAAGTAAATTCTTATTTGAAATTTTTTTCTCTCCTCTACTGAATAAAATTTTCTGCAGTGCTCCCATTCCACCTGAAGAACTTGAGCATGTATATTTGCTTAATTTTTTCCACAATTCCATTTCAGTATTTGGCCTTGCCCCTTACTGCAGTACCCCAGTTCCTGCCAGTTTCACATTTGGCTTTGGCCAAAAAGTGACTTAATGTGCATAAATTTTTGTGATCTAAACCACTGTGGTATTGAAGAGCTAAGCACTCATCCCTGTTAAGACAATAAACTCTCCTCCTTCTGTTGCAAACCTCAGCTTGTAGCCTGTGGGCTCTACTATTCTTGCAATCCCACCTCCTGCAGCTCAGTAGCCAAAGGATTAGTATTAAGCATTTCAAAGCCTTGTCTGCAAATTTCTGGATCCCATAACTGCAGAAGCTGATGAGAAAGTTCAATCACCACTGAACAGCAGGTCACCTACCAGGAATGCCTCCTTGTTTCTGCAATCTCTTATTTATTTACATTCTGTCTTTTCAATTGGAGTTTCAAGAGTCTGACATATCCAGGAGCTTAAATTCGGCTGACTTTGGAGAGACTTCCAATCTTAAGCTTTTAAATCCCCTTAAAACACTGACTTCAAGGAGCCCAATTGCACAGGCACCCCTAAAAACACCATTCCAAATTTATTTTTTCCTTTCTGTTTCTGAAAATCTTTTTTTTCTTTTTTTTTAATTACAATTTTATCAATTTCTCTGCACTTACCTGTGTAATTGGAACAGGGGATGGGTTAATGTTCCTTTATTGGTCTTTCAAATTTTTTTATTTTCCCTCCCAGCTTCTCATTTACAATCAGATATTCTTCCCCCTTGCCTGTGATGATTTTGCTGTGTGAGACAGACTTCATATTCCATGCATATTTGCCATTTCTAGTAAGAAGCTGACATTTTGATTCAGTTACCCTATATGCTGGGATGTATGTGGAAGGAGAAAAAAGATGAGAAACCAGGAAGATATGCCTGGAGTTTTCACTGGATCTTAGTGTACCAGTATTAACCTGATCTATTGGTTCAACTTTTGAGTGTCTAGAAACTGAAATCATACACCTGGTCAAGAAACTCACCAAAGGAAATGTGACTTTTGTTTTGTAATTAAGGAGATTGCTAGCAATGGCTAAAAGTCATTGCTGCCTGAGATGCTCAGCTTTCAAAACCGTAGCCTGTTGGTGCTGCAAATTTAGGACACAAGAATCTCAGGATTTCCACCCCTCAGTCAAATATTCACAGGTCTCAGCACTGACCAGGATAGGCAACTAAGGTCCGAGTCCCACCTCAGTGACTTCCATCGCTCCATACAAAGGCTACCAATGAGACATAGATCTTTTTCATTGTCTGTGCACTAATTCCTTTCTATACAGTGATCTTTAGTATTGCCAAATATATAATTTTCAATTGTTAACTAGAAAGAGAATTAAACGTGTACTTTTCAATCCAACAAACTATATAAACATTCATTTGGAGCATTTGGTTAGATGATGGCTACTGATGATAAAGTTTTCACAGTTACAAACTAGAAACTAAAAGTCAAGTACAAGAAAAGCTCAGTATTTGGAGATATCTTTATTAAGCATTTTAATACAATATTCAATAGTAAAAGAATCATGTGATGCATATGCAGAGTTTTTGGGCACGGATCTCAGACAAGGTACATGGTGATATTGATTTTACACCGAAATTCAAAACATATTCTCATTTATTACTTTACAAAGATTTATTTAGAAAAAATGTACAATACCAATATCTTTCAGAGTTAACAAAAATAGAAAAATAAAAATTCCTGTTTTCATACACTATATACAATAGAAGCAAAAAAGATTGCCTTTAATTTAACCCGTAGCTTCTGAAATTATCTGGATGTGGCCAGTGTCCAAAGTTTTATAATATTCATTCAGTAACTTGCTGTAACTATTTTTTGTTGATACATTTATTCAAATATTCAGGTGAACTTTCATAAGTCAGTAGACTCTTTAGTAAACTGCTTGTTCAAGTCCAAAGTTGTTTTATTTTTCAGAATTTTTAAAGGAAATATCCACTAGCCACTTTTAATATTGGTTCTGTCTATGCACCAATCAATAAAGAACAATCTCCTGGCTCACAACATATAAAACCAATATAATTTTTTAGAGAAAATTATCAGAAATCAGAAAATTATCAGAAAATATTTGATGAAATTTTAAATGACAAATTGCATAATCTACTAAACAACCCTGAAAAAGGAAAAAAAAAGTCATCTACTATCAAAATAATAATCTACTTACAAATAGATATTCCATCTTGCTTCTGAACTTCATTAAAAACAGCTGTTTAAATATTAACTAATTTTGCTCTGATGGAAAGCATTTGATTTGACATTTTTCTCCATGGATTATTAATGTAGAAATCCATGGAGAAAAATGTCCTGAATTTGTTCTATGGACTTCTGAACGCAAAGGAAAACAACCAAGTCACTTTTCTAGCCCAGCAGAATTTTCAATCCATGATAGCACTGGATCAATTCTGTATCTCTAAATTTAGTCATACAATCTGATTACATAAGATGGAAAAGGCAGATCTAGGCAGTGCAATCTGACAGTACATTTAGCCAGATACATGAGAGCCTTTGAAAACACAGACCCAGCTAATAAGCAGGCTACCAACTTTGGTACCCAACAGGGCCACCCTAAAAGTCATTACCATCTACCAAATGTCAATATTCATTTAACAATTTTACACTACCTTACTTTCATGACTTGATTTTAATTTTAGTGATAGTCATTACATGGTTATGCTCATAACCCCATAAGAATCTATAGTAACTGGTATAAGTAGCAGTTACCTCAGTATTTTCAAGAGGATGAGTTCTGTCTAAATGTACGCATCAGTGTAAAATCAAAGAAGTCTCTAAAAACTAACAATCTCCCTGTCAAACCAGCTGAGAACAGTAACATAGGCTTGCACAAAGTAGTCTGAAAGAGTTTACTGAAAAGCTCCTTCTATCTTTGCTGACATTATACAAAAATAACAAGAAGCATAACTCTGACTACATTTTCTGAGTAAAACTCATCAGTTTACGGTAACCTCAAGACTGCCTTTTTGAAGGATAGATGAGTACTAGATTGCTTCCATCAGCCTGAGCCAAGCAGCTTCCAGTGAAAAGCTTAGCACCTCCACTTGCCCTCGCATCACAAAGCTGTATGTAAATACATCGAAGCATAATTCCCATTCATACACAAACTAAAAATTCATACACACAGCTTGAATTTCTGAGAAAGAAACAAAGATTTCTTTTAATACAGTCTCTGATCCCAACCACCCCCAAAAATTCCTTACTGGTTTACTTCGTATTAGCAACAAATGACTATGCAACATCTTCAGCAACTGTAGTGTCAAAAATTTGGTAATAAACTTGATGTTTCATCGCATCTCTGACATTATAGGACTTGATGAAGCATTCCAGCCATGGCAAGTCACCTACCAACAAAACCCAAATTACTGTTCAATACTCATTTCTAACTTTTATAAGAGACAACTTGAGCAGGATCTTAACTATGATATCTAAACGCATACAATAGTCAATAGAAAGAAAAATTAATTACTAACTTTGACATTCCAATTGGTATCTCCAAAGTTTCCTGCAATATCTGAAATAGTGTTCAGTGACAGTCTTTGATGACTTGTCCTCCCTGTCCCAGCAACCCTCCCAAAACACTTGGACCCAGTAGTTGTACCACAGTATGTAATATATATATGTAAAGACTTTCCAATAATAGAAATTAATCTCCATGTGTCTCAGTGAGACAATTTCACTGGTTGCAAAGGGAAAATCCTTCACAACCTTTACAACAGGGACGCTTTTTATAAGTATGGTAAAGATTGCAGCATGGTTGCAGTGGTCACTGACAGCTGTGTACTGGGAGTATGCTGCAGAGATCGGAGCTGTATCACATAACCAGCTACCTTGGACATGTGTAGTTTAGGCAGAGCCACTTTCTGCCACAACACAAACACTGCACAAAAAGCTCTGTGAATGTACTTGGATTAAGTATTTGCTCAATTTCCATGGATGTTTCCTGTAGTAAGGGATGGTCTAAATCAACATGTGCAATGGAAAGCAGAATATCACCCAAAGCATGTGCCATACACTGATTTTCCTTTCAGCTTTCCCTAACGCGCTGTGACATTCAGTACGAGGGTGTTCTAGTTAACTTCCATATGAATACAAATGACATGTTAGTGCCTGCACAGGCATGACTGTATTCACACATCACTGCATGCTACATGAGAATTTACTGACTCATTACTTTTCTTTCTCAAAGGGAGTTCCAATATTAAAGAAATGTATCAGAACAAATTAACTGGAACTCTGCTTACAGACTCCAGAATTTCTCTGTTCTGAGTTTTGCCTGTGCATAAGTTGAATTCTAAGACTTTGCATATACAATAGCAGATTGAAGGATCCCTTCCCTTCCCACCCCACCTCCCTTTAAAAATAACGGCAAACTGACCTAATTTTCTTCCTGGAGGACAGAGCGTGTTCATGGTCATCTGCATCTTTTCCTGAAGAAAATTGTTACTTAGGATTTCAGAGGCAGGAATTTGGAAAAACTTCTCCTGGAAGAGAAAAGATAAGTATGAGGTGTTGAAAGAGGGGTCAGAAATCATTAGCCAGGACCCTGACTTTATGTTCTTTTAGCAACTTAAAATTAAGTAACATAAGAATAATCTAATTTCAAAAACTGTTCAGATACAGAAAAAAACCTGAAAAAATTAATCATCTGCATTTCAGTACAGTGTATTAATAAAAAAATTATTATAAAAAATTAATAGTCTGTATTTAAGTACAGAGTATTCAGGAACTACAGCCACCCAGACAACACACATGTAGGTCTCTATACATAACTGGTGGATATTTCTCATAAATTTCCATAATCAGACAATGTTATGGCCGGAGAGGATGGCCGGTCCCCTCAACAGTCCCTCACTGCAGTGAGTAGAACATCTTCAGAGGACCAAAGTCACTTGAAAAAAAGGGGCACTGCAACCTGGCTTCATACCAGTTCCCTTAGTGTGAGTTCCACTTTTTGACAGTTTCAGAAACTACGAAGGAAGGCTCATACTGTGGGGTACATTTCTGAATGGAGACATCAAATAAAGAATGGAACATTAAAACATTAAATACACATTTTCTGTGTATTATTAAACCACATGCAGTAAGTATGACTGACAAAACTCCAGTTTTATTCTTTCCAAGTTTGTTATCAGATTTTGTATCTCTAAAGGTTCATCATCTTATAAGTTCTCAGAGTGAGCTAAGGTTTTTGATGGCAATTTGTCATTTTTGTCAAAAGATACAAATACAGAATAATTCTGCCTTTGTATAATTTTTGTATGATATGTTTAATGGCGCTGATCAGAAGTTAGCAGATAATCCAGCAGCAAAACTGACACAGACAACTGCTTTTTCCTTTCACTCTTCCAATTCTTCTCACTATAAAACTTTTTTATTTTTTCCTTCACTGACTTTTCCTATAAAGAGAGGAGGAGACAAAAGAACTGAATGTGTTCCTACAGAAGTGCAACTGGAAGCTAGTGTACAGCTGCACTTCAAAGCAGCCCAGTTCCTTCTTAGGTGGTGCTAAAGGACTGGAGTTTAGGCTTGGGAGGTATTGGCTTGTCTTTGAAGTCCTTCCAGCAAGAACACGAGCAGCTGGCACTGTGGAGGAAATTGTGTTTTTTTCCTGCAGCTAAACTGTAGTTCTGAGCAGTATCTGACAAGAATGTGAGCCACCCTGAAGTAGAAATTTTTTGAATTCTGCATCAAGAGATGGTTTAAAATCTTTTCCCCCACCTTCCTTTTGCAGTTTAGTTTCTCAATATAAAATGGAAAAAGGTCAGTAGAAGGAAAAGATGACTACCTGAAATGGTGATTGCAGTCTTTGACCTCCTTTGCTGTTAATATATTGTGCATTTTAAGAAAACATGCTTATGGTTTTCCTGATATTACTTTTACTTACAGCCTTAAAATTTAACAAGGAAAAGTATTCTCTTCAAAGTCCCATTCAAAGTAATTTCGTATAATGGTGGCAAATATGCAGATATATACACATTAAACAGTATTGCAGTGTGGAAAAAAAACCCACTGAATTCTTTTTCTGTCCCATTTTGTCACACTCAAATTGTAGTGTGTCCATTCTTCAGTGTCTCAGGTAGCAGAAATGGTCTTAAGTAGCTTCACAGAAAACTGAAGATAGGTTAATTCTAAGATTAATAATGTAGTTGAATAAACTGCTTCTGAAATAAAAGACAAACATCCATACAGATATAGCTGAGTTCTGCCTAGGGAAGGAAGGCCCCTTTACCTTGTGGTCATATGAAACAAAAAAATCAAGCATTACTGAATGGAAAGATTCTACTGAAAGTTTAAAAGAGAGGTAATGAGATTTTACTCTAATCCAGAAGTTACCTGCATAAATCCTGAAACACTCTCACCATTCACACAGCATTCAGGCTGCATAATTTAACATTGCCAATAATAAAGAAATTCAGCCATTAGAATGTAGAAAAGTCTATGGAAATACCAAATAATCTATCTACAAGCTTCCATTTTGTCTTTATGCTTTAATATTCTACACTCTGTACAGTATTACCAACATTACAGTATTGTAACTGTCCCCAAAAAAACACTTCAGGTAACATATAATGAATATTTGTGTACGTACATTTGCTATTTTAAAAACAAATCAAAACCAAACCCACATAATCTGTAGAGTCTACCTTTACCTAGATCTACTTACATAATCAAAAAGGTATGCATTTAGTGCTCCTGTTCCATCAACCAGAGTGAATTTCATAATGAAAACATACTGGAGAAGTTCAATACCTAAAACTGAAGAAGAAAAATAATGTATGTTTCTTGGAGTGAATGCGCAAGACAAACTATAACAACTCAAGTTAACAACATCCCTCCTTTATAGGTAACTGACTGAATACTCTCATTAAAACTATAAATTGACAGACCAAAACATAGTGGCTGTGAACAGCAAAATGTCATTTGTATTTTAAGACCACATTGCAATTTGCCTGTGAACACTGTCATAGATGAGCCTATAAAAATGCATAAAGATTTTTAAGTACTTATTCTCACGCTAGTAAACAAAAGATAGTATTTGCTTGGATCTTAGTTCCTACCTTGGTAGGATTCTCCTACTCCTGTTTTTTTATCCAAGGGAGATTAAAAGAGAGGTGCTCTTAATTCAGTGATAATAACAACGCATTCCATCTGAAAACTATCTTCTGAGGAAAAAAACTTGTTTCATATGATATAGGAGAAGCTACTAGGTGGTTTTATTCAGAAAAAAACTTTGCTGGCAGTTCTGAAAGTATTCCAGCTTAGAGTAAACGACTATAGTCACTCTCTCACTGGCAGCAGTAACTGTTAGGCTGCAAACATAAAATAACTTAAACATACAAAGTTCCTACAACTCTGCATCAGTCTTTTCTGGGTACACCTATTTAAACTGGTAGTCATTTGATGTTCAACTGATCTGATATACTTGCAGATTATAATTTAGTCTGAAAACACAAATGATAGAAGAATAATATACATAAAATAGTGCAAATGTAAGGAAGCATTAATCAATACTGGTTTCACTTTGAGAATTAAATGTCAATCACTGCCAGTTATATATTACTTTACATTTATATAATAGAATACAATTATAACAGCTTATTTAACAGAATCACTTTATTGCTCAAATAGTTTTTTTTCTTTTATAAAATCTTTACAAAACTTATGTACTGCTAGATATTCTGACAATATGTTAGAACATGAATCAATAAACATAAAAACATTCTCTTTCCCTAATGTGTTGTAAAATTTTAAGCTCCACTTCCAGCTTTTTAACATGTTGACTGCATACAGTAACACAAGGAACACACAAAGCATGGAACATACATAAATGTTGTGGTATAATGCCTTTCATTTGAATATTACTTCTTGCAGACTCTGTGGAATATGCTTAGCCTAAGGCTTACAGAAGATAAAAGTCTAACTTTTATGAGTCATTAACTAAGACTCTCTTTAGTTCAGGTCAGAAAAACTGTATCTTCAAAAGGAAAAGCAAGGACTGCAAGCATATACACAGTTTAACAACCTGCAACCAAAAATTCATGACATCTGTACTACGATAAGTGTTACTACTGATACTTATGGTAGAAGAAATTAGTCAACATATAAAATCCTTTAATTCATACTGCGATAGTTTCAAAAGTAAATATGTTATTTCTACTGGTAAAAGGTGAATAAGTTTTACAGCATTATATTCAATGTGACCATAAATTACATGCTTTCTGTAAAAAACTGCAACCCAGAACTGCAAACCAAAGTATTTCACATAAACACTTCAGAATCAAGGTATATCAGGACAGTATCATTTCAGCTGACCTTGCGCTATTTCAGTTGGGTCCCATGATGGTCGCTGTTCTGCTGCAATGGAACTTAGATTCTTGATTGGCTTTGGAGTGGAACACTGCTTGCACCTACCATTTAAAACAAGATATTGAGACTAACCACTTATCTATTAATACTAGAAGCTTTCTGCATAGAAAAAAAAAATTCTGATTTTCTTACGCAGTGGGATTGCAAAAGTATTTCTGTTGCTGCTTAAAATAACTATTTTACCAGACACACCAGCTTTAGATCACATCAAACCCCTTAATGCTGTTTCTGAAATATACCTGAGAAGAAATAAATCTGGAAAAGACCACCTCCATGAATAGACAGGAGTAAAACTGCACATCAAGGCTGAGAAAGCTGGAGTTGTTCAGCCTGGAAAACAGAAGGCTCCGGGAAGACCCTATTGTGGCCTTTCAATTTATAGGAGGGGTTTATAATAAAGACAGAGAGAGACTATTAACCAGGGCCTATAGTGACAGGACAAGGAGCAACAGTTTTAAACTGAAAGGGGGTAAATTTAGATTGTACGGAAGGAAGAAATACTTTACAATGAGGGTGGTGAGGCACTGGGACAGGTTATCCAGAAAGACTGTGGATGCCCCACCCCTGGAATTATTCAAGTCCAGGACAGATGGAGGTGAGAAACCACATTTAGTAGAAGGTGTCCCTTTCCCCAGGGGTGCCTGGATTAGATGATCTTCAAAGGTCCCTTCCAACCCAAACCATTCTATGATTCCAAGATCACTACATTGTTAAACATATATTCATATTCACTACTTCTTGCTTTGCAAAAGCAGGAATGAATCTGAACTTGTAGCACACTCTAAAACCACAACAGGGTTTGAGGAGAAATTTGGCTTTGCCTATGTTGAGAATATTAACTATGAATTATTAGAACAATCTATTTTATTACCGGTGTACTTACACCAATAATTATAAATTTTACATTTGACATAGCAAACGCTGCAAGTGGACAAAAATACTGAAGAACTGTTTCCATTTGCCTCAGGGAATAAAATTATAGAACAACTATTCTTCCAAATAAGCTGCTCTGCTACTATATTACAGTTAGAACTTGAAATAAACATTTATTATCTTTTAGAATTATATGCAAAGCATGTCATAAAAATCAATAGAACTATTTGTGCTTCAGTGATATAAAGTCAAGCTCAGCTAAGTCACTTTTTTCCTTTAAAAAACCCACTCAAACTCCAATAAAGTAACTTAGCTGTGAATTTTGCTTTTTATATGCAAGTGTGTCTATTTATATATATATACGTATGAATATACATGCTCATGCACACACATATAAATTCATTCTACTATACGGAATCTTTTTTAGACTTTGCTAAGTATATGCCACTGATAAAAAAAGCACATGAAACATCATTCTGAAATGTCAGCACCCCTGTGAGGTTCCTTCCTAAATATCCTATAAACAATCATGGAATATCTTATAAAGCATTTACTTTTACAATCCAGCCATTTGAAGAGAGAACAACATCTGAAGGTGAGTTGTGTGTAGCTGGGGAAATATATGGATTATGAAAGTGCAAGGGGAAATACTTCCTATTGGTGAAGATCCTGTCCCAGTAGGAGTACCCATGTACTGACTTTATTTAAAAAAGCTGTAGACAGCCATATCTGTAAAGGTGAAAACAATATATGACAAAGAGAAATAATAACCTGTATTCATTTTATAGATGGCCCTTATGGGAAACTTTAGGGTTCACATGAAACATGCAATATTTCCACACAGAACTTTTTTTTACTGCCTACAGACCTGACATAGTGCCCCACTGCGCTGTGCTCTGCTTGAACTTACTAGGACTGCTGAGAGAGAGAGGACTCAATAGCTTGCATGAAGTAACTGGTATTTCTGAGCTCAGTAACTGCACGCTGCTGGGCAGTACTGGGAGAACACACTGCTGCTGGCACTCATTGAGCAGATCACAGATACCACACCGAGACGTATGTACTGTATTCCACAGCCTTGGAACTGTGGAATTCAGAAACCTGTTAAGTCGTCTCTACAGTGAATGACATCCACAAACAGGTAAGGCACTTTGCAGTGCTGAGGATCACAATAAATGACAAATAGTAAGGATAGGCTGTCCAAAATCCCTTACTTCTTCCAAACCCCAAGCTTTCCCAACACTAAGAATGAGAGAGAATGAGATGTAGATTGACAGCCTGAGATAATTTTCTGGGTCTCTATTTAAATATTATCTGCTATATTGTTAATATATTAAAAAATCCAACCCCGTATACAGTTTTAAAAGCAATATGTGTTTTGACTTTAAGTGAGACGACAAAATGGAAGACCTGGACTAAAAGAGGTAGATTAAGGTACTCCAGGTACTAGGTACTGCACATCATGTTATGTATTTTGCATCAAAGAATCTTTGGGTGAGTTATGCCTTGAGCATTGCATATTGAATTACTGAAGAAAATGGTATCTATTACTGCAACTATTGAAACATCAACAAATACTTTTAACCTACCCATAATATTTTACATTCCCTTGTAAAAGAAAAGGAGCTGAAAGATCTAATAATTCCAGATCAACTTCTGTGGATCTCACAGGAATAACACACTTAAATCTTTTTGTAAGCTTCCAGACTTCTTTTAGTGTTCCACCTATTAAAAATAGAAAAACATGGTTTCTTAAACTGTAATCACGAATAAATCAAACAACTTGTAGTTCTTGGCTGATTAGATAATGATTTTAGGACCTTCAATAATAATTGAGATCCACCATTGAAAACTCAAAAAATAGCCCAATACTTTCTCACTCTTACTCAACAACAGACTCAATAAAGAATCAAAGATTGACATTCATAAAAGCACATGCCTTAATATCTTCCTCATAGCTATCACTGTAACCAAGAAGTTGTATTTAGTTAGCATCACTTTCATATAATTTCTCCTATGATTTTACTAGCAATTTTATAAAACAAGGCAGAAAACAGAAGGGGTTTTGTCACTGACCCCTATACAAAGGACCATCTGACTTACATTTGCTTATTCACACCATTACTTGAGCACAATCGAAGACTTTGTTTTAAATCTGAATGGGACTATTTGCAATTATTTATTATTTTTATTCTATTAAAGAATTCCTCAATAGTATTCTCGCTAAATTGCTTTGTTTAAAAGTCAGTGGCTATTTTGCTTCTCTGAGGAATTCTGATAAAAACCACAACAAACCAAAAAAACTCACAGTGAGAGAAACTCTATTAATCTGAAACAACACTGACATCCAGAGGCTGACAAAGTTAATTGTAGGCTTGTATTACCAGAAGCCTTTCAAAACTTCTCTATGTCAATACTAAAAACAGGTTTGTTTAGAAGACTCAGCGAGTTTTTAAATCAGAACTGAAAAAACAATAAGCACAACTCAAAAAAATAAAGTCAGGTGTTAATTTTAGCATAATCAACAATAAACATATAGGTTTAGTTTTAAAATAGATAGAAGCACCTTACAAGACCTTCAAAGATTACCCTTTCTTATTTGCACAACAGTGACCTACAGTTCCAGGGAAGTTCTTTTCTTTTAAGATGCCTTTGGGATCACCACTACTTACATAGAATACAACTTCAACATATCTTCACTTTGTACATCCTCAGAGTAGACATTGTGCCATAAGAGCTGGTATATTTGCCATCTACCTTACCTTCTATCATAAGCAAGGTGTCTTCAGGCTGTTGAAGCATTTCATCATGCTTTACGAAATGGATAGCTATTTTCCTTTGCTTCTGGTCTTGTGTAGTCCACATTACAGAATCATACCAGGATGTATTGTGTAATTCTGGGTTTGGGGCAGTAATGGCAGAGCGTTGTAAAATAAAGTCAAACACATCTCCATCTGGAACTTCTTGCCTAAAACATTTCCAAGATAAGTAAGTAAATTCTAAAAGCTTCTCCTTAGGCAATCTATTAACAAGGATGACACTACTCCAAATAAATATTAGAATACAGTCATGAGAGTTAAAGTACATACAGGAAAAATATCCTCATTGTTTTATCAGTTTAAACATTTACAGTTGTATAGTATATAATGACTTTTCATGTTAATAAATACGCTAAGTTATGTGCCAACTTACCTAGAAGCAGAGGTAGCCTAGTGGCTTCATACACACACACACACACATACACACTCACATATATATGTATCCATGGAAGACTAAATAATATCAGCTTTATGTGACTTCAGCTGGGCCTTAAACGGGTCACACAACTGCATACCACTTCATGAGAGTGAAAAAGCCGTATAAGCTTACATAATTTCAAGGTTTATGTTTTAGTCTATTTGACTTTGCATATATTGAGGGGGAAAAAAAAAGAAAAAGGACAGGAGCAGAATAGCTTCACATAAGTACTGTAAAGGGAAAATCTGCAACTCTGTACCACATTTTTCTTTCTTGTCCTGCTAGAGTGCACCATTCGTGCATTTCCACTCGTCATTCACAGAGAAGCAATAATGCAGGCCATTCACTTTTTACCAGTATTACCGAATCACAGAATGAATAAGGTTGGAAAAGACCTCTGAGATCATCAGGTCAACTGATGACCCAAAACCAGCACGTCAACTAGACCATGGCACCAAGTGCTATGTCCAGTGTTTCCTTAAACACCTCCAGAGACAGTAACTCCACCACCTCCCTGGGCAGCCCATTCCAGTATCTAATTACCCTTTCTGTGAGGAAATTCTTTAATGTCCAACTTAAACCTCCCCATGTGCAACTTGAGGCCATTTCCTCTCATCCTGTCTCTAGCTGCCTGAAAGAAAAGGTCAACCTTCACCTAGCTACAATCTCCTTTCAGGTAGCTGTAGAGTGATAAGGTCTCTCCTAAGCCTCCTCTTCTCCAGGCTAAACAATCCCAGTTCCCTTAGCCACTCCTCATAGGATCTGTGCTCCAGATAGGCCTGTAGTTCCATGGATCCTCCTTCCAGCCCTTGTTGGGGATGGGCATCACTTTGTCCAACCTCCAAACATCTGGGACCTCCCCAGTTATCCAGGACTGATGATAAAACATGGAGAGCGGCTTAGAGACTTACCAATGACAGGTAAAAAGTCAGCAGCTGGCACACAAATTAAGCAGCACTAGAATGTTTTTCCTAAGCAAAACAGACCCGCTGGCTTCAGGTGGAATATGAACTGTGACAAAAAGGATAATAAAAAAAAGGCAAAAACGGGCTATTTCATAAAACACTGCAAGAAAGTAGGTGTCAAACTTTAGAGTGGAGCTGAAGAAAAAATGCCATCGACTCCTGCTCCTGCAGATTATTCTGATGATTTCACTTTCAAACCCAAGAGCATCTGCTTCCACCACTGAATAGAACAATTCTTTCCTATGAAACCAAACTTTGATATTCTTCTGCAATGACTGCAGAACTGGCAAACAAGAGATCTTCCCAAACCTGACCATAGTGCTCTTCACATAAACCTTTCTGCCTGTGTTCCTGGATTACTAATTTAAACGTAAAGGCAATGGACCTAACATAGCAGGTGTCGTAGTTTGACTCTCCAAAAATTCAATTTTCAAACTCTCCACAATTTGCTTCAGTGTGAGAGAAGTTTTCAGACATGCATAACTACCAACATGGGGGAATAATATCAAAATTTATTACTAACACAATAAATACTATAATATATATATACAACAATCCTAACTATCTCTCCTATAGTAAAACAATATATATACATAGATCATCTCTCCTTCTCTCCATAGAAGTCCAGAAGGAAAGAAGAAGTCTTTTTCACTTTCAGGGCAGTACAATCTTTCCTCTCCAAAGCAGCAGTTCCAATTTGTTGTAGTTGGAAAAAATCTCTCTTTCTCTTCATTACAACGCAGGGGTATCTCTCTCACCCCTCTCAGCCATTCGGCTCTAACCGAAGGTCTCGCCCGTGGACTGCAAAGCAGGGACAAAACTCACCTTACCACGGTCATATCAAGGAGTGCAAAGCATTCTGTAAAAGTCCCTTTCCCCGGGGGGCCAAGTTCCCCCGGGTCAGAACATTTTAGGGGCTTTCAGTTCAGTTCTTGCCCCAAGCGTTCTAGCAGAGCTCTTCTGCTCCGTCTCGGCTGCAAACGTGGCAGGGGTGGATGCACACTTCCCCTGCATTCTTTGGTCTGACCATCCTGGTCTAGCTTGCAGGACACCTCCGGGCCCTCAGCTCCTCTCTCTCTCTAGCTGCAGTTGCATTTCAGGACTCCCTTCAAATTTGGAAGCCCACCCCTCCTTCCAAGGAGATCTCAGGGTTTTGAGGATGTAATTCAGTCTTACCCCAAAACAGTCTCTGCTGAGCTTTCTCTGCTCTGTTGCCAGCTTTCTCTCTGCAGGACACCTCTGCGTCTCTCAGCCTGGCCCTGTGCCATATTGCTGCTCGCCGGCTATCGTCTTGGCTTTCAGCCATAGCTCGCTATTCAGTGCTGCCTCTGCCACCGCTTCAGCGTCTTCTGCTGCCCCCTCACAGTGGAGAAACTCCCCCCCAGCCTTTGGCCATGGTACCCGGTCCAGTTTTAACACTACACTGGGTCTCCTGGGGTCCCGGCCGGGGGCTGGGGGCCTTGGCCCCCAGCGGGGCTCACTGGCCCCTCAGCTCTAACACGTGGTGTCTCAAGCCACGGCTGCCTCTCCTTCCAGCTACGTACCCAGTCTTCTTTTTTCTGTCTGTGTAATATGCTAATTTCACAGGGGTGCTGATTGGCTCAACACCAAGAACACCACCCCTGGGGTTAACTACTTTCCAACTCCAGGGAAAAAGCCTTTTTCAACCTACAGCAGCAAGTCATCTGTCCAGACATACCTGTCCAGACAACTCTTCCAGCCACTACAGCCTGTCTGAAGACTTCCCTCAGAGGCAGGAATGAAATTAGTTGTTTTTGAACTAAGCTATACGCAAGGGTTGAAAATTCTATAAAATAGATACATGAATAAAACTACATTCATCTATATTGGTATTTTGCTATTTACAAAGAGGCTTCCAGCCAAGGTTTAAAAATATTAAAAATACATCTCTCACAAGGATTTTATACCCTAAGCATATATACATCTTACTGGATAAAGTTTTAAAGGATCAAGCTTGCATTGAGCTTTGTTCAGCCAGGGCCTTCAGCATATGCCAAAACATGAAACAACTTCTGCCACAGAAGAATATGTAAGAGAGAAGGATCATGTGTCCTTCTTGGGCCTCTTAATCTACTCAATCCAGGCTGAAGTACAGTCCCACTATATTTCACTGATTGCTTCTACCTGATGCACACAGTTGAGAAGAGAAGCTAAACTTCTACAAAAGCACTGCAAGTAGTTTTATCATAGCAGCAGGATGGTGGTAATAGTAAATATGCTAAATAAATCATCAGAAATCTATGTAGTTAAAAGTCTGTCCGAATTCTGTGGCAAAGAGAAGGCAACAATATGTGAAAGAGGAGACGACTAAAATGAACAGAAAGAAAGCTCATAACAAGTCAAGAATATACAAAAAGACTATAATATTTATGGAAAGTTTTGTGATAAGCTTCATAAAGAACAAACAAAATTCTATCAGTTGTACCTGCTTATTACTATATAGATTTGACAAATATATAAACAAGTGACAAAAGTGGTAGACATAGTTATTATAGGTAATTATCTCCTTTTTATACTTGGCAATAAAGTCCATGTCCTTGTATGTTGTGAAGATGCTGAAGTACTCCTGTTGCATTATGAATATCTGATAAAGACCAATATTGTTAAAGCTGCAGGCATACTTTGCATCCAAAAGCTGTAAGAGAAGGACAGCAGGGCCATTTGCTTGTCTCAGTGATGTTTGCATCTGATAAATCTTGATTGTGCAAAAATTTACAAAAGGCTAGGAGAATGCTAATGTGCCATCATTAAAGAAAGTAATAGTTTACATCAGTAACAATAAAGCTGTTTGCTTGGGACTGATGTTAAGTCAGGCAAAAAAAATGGTACAGGATTCAGATGATCATGGATAGCACTTCAATGCATACCACCCAACAGTTTAATCAAAAATAGGTGAGCATTATTTGATACAATGACAAACAGCATTAAAGGGGAAATAACAATGATACAATAGTCAAGTGAACTCACACAGGTCAGAAAAAAGGACAAAAATAACAAGGTGAATAGTGTGGATGTCCCATCCCTGGAAGTGTTCAAGGACAGGCTGGATGGGACTCTGAGGAACCCAGTCTAGTGAAAGGTATACCTGCCCATGGCAGGGGTTTGGACCAAGATAATCTTTAAGGTCCCTTGCAATCCAAGCCATTCTATGGTTTCCCCAATATTTTTGGATCCAGAAAAGATGCCTTGTCTGGGAGATGCACTTAAGTCAAAGATATTTACTCATTCACTTGGAAACTATCATACCTCTTTGCATATCCTATTCTAAAACTGCAAGAAAGAAACAGGTACTTAAATACAACTTTGGTGTGGAAAAACTGCACTGCTGCATTTGAAAATAAAGAAAAGTTATTGTTTTGAGAGCACTCAAAGGATTCATAAATGGAACTTATCTGATGATTTAAAATTTTCCTCCCTATTATCAGTGAGTTTCAATTACATTATACTGCGTGAAACACTTACAAGGAGTTGCATCTGGAACAATGAAGTTTAATAGACTGATGGAGCTTCTGGGGTTTATAGGTTCTCAGCTTTGCTCTAATGCGATACTGTTGAGGAGCTGTGCTGTTCATAATGGTTTTCAGTTCTGTGTTATTCAAATCCTGATGATCTGTTAATACTGCAAAACAATACACACACACAAAAAAGCACCATGCATACCTATTAAATACCATAATATTTGGAATACAGGAAATGGCAATTGCAGGTTTGCATTTTTCCTTAATTTCCAACTTTTCTTTCCCTCCCAGTTGCAGCCTTAGTTTTATCAATACAACATGTTACTACAGTCTGTAAGATAAATCAAAAGAGGCTGTAGATGCATGGTGCACTTCAGGGTCCAGAAATTCAACATGTAGAAATAACAAATGAAAGTAGAATATACAAATATGCTCTATTCCTTAAAAAGCCAAATAAAACCAATGTAACATAGATACACTTATACTCTTAAAATAGCTCTTCCTATAATAAGTAAAAGATTATTTCAGCCTTTGAGACAATATCTCAAAACTATTTTTGTTCTTTAGCAAAATACAAATTCACTTTAGGTCAAAATATTACCTACCTGTAACAGGTAACTGCTGACATCTCTGTAAGTGCGATTCAAGATCTAAAATCAAGAAGAATTACCTAATTATTTTCCTTCCTTCTTTTCTTTTTTATTATGTGGACATACAAAAACAGGTAGGTAGATAGGCAGATAGATACATACACAAACCCAAAAGCTGAACAGAGGAAAATGGAAATCCCAATAATGTATGAAAACAACATAGCAAAAGAAAAAAGCAAAGCAAGCAGGAGGCAAACATTACATATCAAGAGTTAATATACTGAGTGGAAGTTAACATATACATTAAATAGTAATGCTCATCAAAATGAACACTTTTCAAAAGCATACTGTCAATGATCTGCTAACATAAACTGTTTTCATCCCCTGCAATCTTTTGGGACAAGAACATAAATATATTATTCTAAAATCAATATGGACTGCCTGGTTCCTCCTCTGAACAACCTGTACTATACACACAGAGTGCAGTAAATAAGAGCAAAATTCTTTCTAAATTTGCAGTTATGGACTGGACATGAAGTATTCATTTACTCTTGACTTTTACATCCTTTTAGAAATATCCAGTCACAGTACATTAATAATGGCTAAGTAACACAGGATTTTAAAAGCTAGAAGCAAAGATATAGGCTATGTCCAACCACCTTTAGAGTTTAATTCCCCTTTAGTTATTCTTATCCTGGGCTAAAAATGCCATTCAAAGAATAATATGGGATCTGTAAAACTGCCTGTAAGATGCTACTTTTCCATGGCACTGCACCTTACAGCTCTGCCACTGACACAACTTTCCATCCAATGACTTCAGGGCTCCTCAACACACAGCTGTTCAGTAGTGTTTTCAGTGCCTGTCCCTGAAGAATCCTAGAGGAAGGGAGTTACATAACTCTGCTTTGTGATCTAATATAATATGATTAAGAACACCATCTGTGTTTAAGAATTTATTCACTACCTCCTATGAAAGTATCTTTCTGTGTAATATGAAAGGCTGGGAGACAGAAAGATAGGGTAATGAAAATTTCCAGTCTAATAATCCAAAATAATTCTCTAAGGCTTTGCATGTGAAATTAACATTACATACTTAGAGAAGTAGTAACTGTGACCTTTTCTTGACCATATATATCTGTTAGAAGAAAGACCAATTGC
Organism: Neopelma chrysocephalum; assembly: GCF_003984885.1. Taxonomy (NCBI): domain Eukaryota; kingdom Metazoa; phylum Chordata; class Aves; order Passeriformes; family Pipridae; genus Neopelma; species Neopelma chrysocephalum. Next base: position 2,712,522 of record NW_020897704.1, read on the forward strand.
TCTTACCCGTAAAATCGCTAAAAGTGCCGTCTAATTCCACTGAAGACATGCTTTCCATATTCTGACTGTCTGCCAGATCCACAGATTCTAAGAATCTAAAAATAAATGATTAAATATTTTATAATCTAGAGAAATCTTTCATATATCTACATACACACACACGCACACACATATATAATGGGATTACACAGACACTTATACGATACCTATTTATTATCAATACACAGGTATAATGTTCACTCATAAAGGTTCCAGCAGAGATATAAAACTCAGCTGAGCCAGAATTTGCAGGGAATTATATTAATGATGCAGATAAGACACTCCTTTCCAAATCACTTCTGGAACATTAAGCACAATATAGTGCCAAAAAGAAACACGTACTACTGGAAACAGAATTTCTGATAAAGGAATATGGACTTTGGTGACTTAGCCTTTCCTAAGGAAAAAAATAGTTTATAACCTTTGGAAGAAGGGGCAGACCACTCAGGAGTACTAAAGGATGTTATGCAGGCAGAAAATTAGAAGGGCCAAAGCCCAACTAGGACTTGATCTGGCTACTGCCATGAAAGACAACAAAAATAGTTTCTACAAATACATCATCAACAAAAGGAAGGCTACGGAAAATCTCCATCCTTTGTTGGATGTGGGGGGAAACAGCGACAAAGGATGAGGAAAGGGCTGAGGTACCTCATGCCTTCTTTGCCACAGCCTTTAATAGTAAGACCAGTTTTTCTCTGAGTACTCACACCCGAGCTGGAAGATACGGATGGGGAGCAGAATGAAGCACTCATAATCCAAGAGGAAATGATCAGTGATCTGCTACACCACTTAGTCATACACAAGTCTATGGGACTGGATGGGAGCCACCCATGGGTACCGAGGAAGCTGGTGTGAGTGCTCACCAAGCCACTTTCCATCATTTATCAGCAGTCCAGCTAAGCAAGGAGATCCCTGTTGACTGAAGTTAGCAAATGTGATGTTCATCTACAAGAAGGGTCAGACGGGTGACCCAGGGAACTACAGACCTGTCAGTTTAACTTTGGTACCAGGGAAGGTCATGGAGCAGATCATCTTGAGTGCCATCATGTGGCATGAGCAGGACAACCAGGGCATCAGGCCCAGCCAGCATGGGTTTATCAAAGGCAGGTCCTGCTTGACCAACTTGATCTCCTTTCATGGCAAAGTGACCCACTCACTTTGGATGAGTGAAGGGCTGTGGATGTAGATTACCTGGACCTTAGTAAAGCCTTTGACACTCACTCCCACAGCATTCTCCCAAGGAAACTGGCTATTCATGGCTTGGACAGGTGCCTATTCACTGGGTAAAAAACTGGCTGGATGGTTGGGTACAGAGAGGGGTGGTGAATGCAGTTAAATCCAGCTGGTGGCTGGTGACTCATGGTGTTCCTCAGGGCTTAGTATTGGGGCCAGTTGTTTAATGTCTTTATCAATGTTCTGGACGAGTGGATTGAGGGTTCAGCCAGTTTGCAGATGACACCAAGTTGGGCCAGAGTGTTAATCTGCAGGAGGGCAGGAAGGCTCTACAGAGGGATCTGGAGAAGCTGGATTGATGGGCTGAGGCCAATTGTATCAGGTTCAAGAAGGTGAAGTGCTGAGTCCTGCACTTGGGTCACAACAACCTCATGCAGAGCTACAGGCTTGGGGCAGAGTGGTTGGAAAGTGGCCCAGCAGAAAAGGACCTGGGGGTGCTGGTCGACAGTGGGCTGAACAGGAGCCAGCAGTGTGTTCAGGTGGCCAAGAAGGCAAACGACATCCTGGCTTGTATCAGAAATAGTGTGGCCAGCAGGACCAGGGCAGTGATTGTCCCACTGTACTTGGCACTGGTGAGGTCACACCTGAAATGCTGAGTTCGTTTCTGGGCTCCTCACTTCAAGAAAGACATTGAGGTGCTGGAGTGAGTCCAGAGAAGGGAAACAAAGCTGGTGAAGGGTCTAGAGAGTAATTCATATGAGGAACAGTTGAGGCAGCTGGGGTTGTTCAGCCTGGAGAAAAGAAGGCTGAAGGGAGATCTTATTGCTCTCTACAACTACATGAAAGGAGGTTATGACAAGGTGGGGGTCGGCCTCTTCTCTCAGGAAACTAGTGACAGGACGAGAGGAAATGGCTTCAAGCTGTGCCAGGGGAGGTTTCGATATTTAGAAAAATTTCTTCATGGAAAGGGTTTTCAAGCACTGCAACAGGCTGCCCATGGAAATGGAGGAGTCATCATCTCTGGAGGTGTTCAAAAGATGTGTAGACGTGGCATTTAGAGACATGGTTTAGTGATGGACTTGGACAAGGTTTACATTTGGACTCAATGATCTTAAAGGTCCTTTCTAATCTAAATGATTCTGTGATTCCTTATGAATATAACACAGTTCAGTAAGGCATTTAAATTATCTGTTTCATTTTGAACATCTTTAAATCTCACCACTTCCAATTAACACATATGTACATGCTTAAAATGTGCATAATTTATTTGCTGAAACAAGGTTTTTGTCTTCAAAAGATTATATGCCACCATAATACAGAGCAAGTATGTTAACATGGCCAGGATTTATTATTACAGCACTATAAAATAGAAATCTTGATCCCTATTATATTCAAAATTTGAAAAAATAGCCTTTATTTACCTATCCCTCCAAATACTCTTCATCTTAGTGGTGCTAATGACATATTCTGCTCTAGAGTTTCTGGTTCTTAGATATGTTTGTAACTCTAAACTGTACAGTTGTTACATTAGCCTAGAGTTTTCAAGAATCACCTAGGAAAAAAAACCCCAAAACACCTACACATAAAACTTACGTTTTTAGTTCCTTAACATCGGGGTTATTTTCTGGCAAGACTCCTATTCCTCGACCGTAACAGGTGCCACCATGAAGATGAAATTCTATATGCGAGACATCTTCATTCTCAGCACTTGCTTGTTTCGTATGAATGCTGTAAATTCTCAGAAAACTTCCAATCTAAAAAAAAAAAAGCCAACTTAGCACAAAGCTAGCTGTTTACATGGAAAATTCTAGGCTTCTAGGCCTCATAAAGCTTCTTCCCTGTTTGAACTGAATCACATAACAGCTAAAGTTGTCAGGGACCTCTGGAGATTGCCTCGTTCAACCCCTGTGCCCAGAGCAGAGTCAACTAGAGCAGGTTTCTTAAGGTTGTCTCCAGTTGGGTTCTGAATACTTTCAAATGTGGAGACTGCAAAACCTCTCTGGGTGACCTGTTCATTTTGCTTTATCAGACAACATTACTGACAGCAAAGGGTGATTCAGAACCAGCATAAGCCTTCTTAATAAACCTAATTCTCAAACATAGTTCAGAAGACAGAGCAAACGAGTTTATACATTTCTTTCCTGAGGGCTCAATTTCCCTTCTATTTTCAGAACACAGTCCTCTGGGGACTGAAGTCCTGTGATTTGTCCATGTATGGCCACATTTGGCAATTGACCTCATGTCTGTCATCATGCACAGCTTTTTATCTCTTCAGGTGTACATACAAACACATCTGTTTACTCAGATTTCTTTATCCCATCTTACGCTTACATTACAGATAATATTTCTTTAGCACCAGGAGAAAAGGCAACACATATTAGAAATTGAAACATTTTGGCACACTTCCTAACTCTGTTAGATCTTCTCCTCAGGTACACGGAGAATATACTTCTTCTTTTGCTTAAAATTATTTTGTGTTTTCTGAAACAGTTTTGTTAAGTTACACAAATAGACTTAAGCTAACTTATACAAATACCTATTAAAAACAGAAATTATGGAGATCTGAACATTGAACACATTTTTATAACTCTGTTTTTATTTCAAAATACCATACCCATCATCCCCCCCAAAAACCCCACACATCCGACCAAACAAATAAAATCAAACCCAAGGTTCTAAAGGTAGATAATCTTGAGACTTAACTACACAGTTACTAAAATTTTTCTTTAAATATGTAACCTAAGATCCACTTGATAGCTGGCAAGCTACGCACATTCAACAACCTGGATTTATTTTAATTCTAAGTATTTTTTAAATAACCCTACATAAATGATAAATTATTTTAAATTTACTTCAATTAAAATTAATATTACAGCAGTCAAGTCTGTTAAGTCTTATTTCAGCTTTAACTTTAACCAATGGAAAACTAGATTGGATTGGCCAGGTCTTAGTACAACACTTATAAATTTATGTATACATGCATAATATGGATATTAAGATGGAGCAGCAACCTGTGTCTAGAATCCTCCTCTCTATCAATTATGTGACTACATAATGCTGGTATCAAACTACTTTTAAACAATAATCACACACGAAAAAGCAGCATATTTTTCAATTCGGGCAGCAGGGACATAAAAACTGCACTTCAGCCTGCACCTATTTTGCTTCTGGCATGGAGCTCTTACCAGAGTTTTAATTGATCTGCACTGTTAGAAGGCTGCTCATTTTGTTCATTCAAAGCATTACCAGGACAGCTTGTGCATTTAGATGGCAGTTAAGAGGCTTAGCCAGAAGTTTGGGTTTTTTTTCCTTTCCAGATACTGATTTCACTTAATTATGTTGAATATCCAAAAATACAAGGGGCACTCATATTATAAACGCAATCGAATGACTGTGACAAATGCCTTGGGAGAAAGTTTTTTTTTTAAAGTTCTTAGCTAAGTTCTGCTTATGAAATAACCTTAAGTTAATAAAACAGTGTCAAACTACTTCCTACCTCCAAAGTAATTTGCATATAAACAGGAAAAAGTTCATTAAAATTGACAGATTTTTTTTCTTTTAAAAAGAATGTATGAAAAAAGTATTTTCTCTATGTACAAATATAAAAAATTAAACATGGGAGACGAGAGTTCAGAAGCCAAAAATACAAAGTGTTGAGTCTGCCTTCTAAGCTTGTGTGCTGAAATTCATGCAGAAGTCAACTGAACTACACATTTTAGTAGAGCATTCACTTTGCAAGATTTGTCATCACTATAAAATAATCTTTCTATATATGCATTTATTAGATTCTTTTCTGAAAATGTTATTATTTTATGTATTTTAATATCACTTAGAACCACAATAAAGAGAAGCATTATAATCAGCAGTGCCAAATACTGAAAAAGTCTATAGGGTTCTGAATGTCAAGCCAGAGCTGCCTGTGCAAACAGGGTGCCATTTCCATGGATTCCTTCGGGCGGCAGCCTTGCTTACAGTTAACAGCAGCGAGCAGATTGTTATGGATAAAAATGTTACTGTGTTTCTGTTGTTTACAGAATGCCTGCAGACTGAGCACTTTATATACTTGACTGAGAAGAAATTATAATCTACATTAAACAACACGATTTACAGAGCCATCACTAAAATATAGTACAAAACCAGCTCCTTACTTGACTTAACAGCAGTTCTGTTTATGAACTACCTATTTCATTTAGAGCAAGTTCATTCAAAATGAATTAAAGCAGAATAAAAACATTTTTTGCAGTAGTATAAAATATACTAATACCCTATTTGCAGTCTAATTTAAATATGTCTATTTAAAAAATATGTATTAAGGCTAGAGAGAATTAAAATGCAGAAGTCACATATGCAGTTCCCTATAACCAGCCAACTAATAGAACTCTAGCATAGGAAATTCTCATGATTATTTCAAAACTTACAGGGTTGGGTTGACATTCACATTGATGACTTCAGAACAGCCATTTATCATGGCAGGTAAATGTTCATGTTGGACCAGAAAGGCACTCATGACAAGAAGCTGTCTTTATCTACAGGAATCACTTAACAAATTCATTAGTAATCATTTTTATACCTATTTTTATGGCTGATTATATTCAATGAGATTTCTTTGTCATAATTTTTATCATATCACCAGTCTAATTTTACTGAGTAAATGGTGCACAACTTCTTGAAAATTAGAGGAAGTATATACACAGCATTTGGGCACAGTCCTTTGCAGTTAGAAATACCAATCTAAATCCACTTAAGAGTTTGAAAGACTCAGGGGTGGGATTAGAAGGTGTAGTCTTTTGTTTTTTACCCTTTTAGTAAGTAAAAAGACAGAGGTGTGGAGAATACCACTGACAGGTCAAAGGAGTGCTACCTAGGTCTGAAAAATATGAAGCTAGATATTACAGCCATGTAGTAACTCACTGAAGTTTCAGGTTGAAAATGTGACTCTGGCACTAGAAAAGCGAGACTTCTTGGTCCATACCACTATCAAAAAAGAGATGACATTTTATATGGTGGGAGAAACAGCTGAAAATATATAAATTCTAGATCGGAAGAAATGCTGTGAAACTACAGACTAGGACTTATATATATGCTCAAGGTTAATTGTTTTAATTGTACTATACAGAAAATGCATGGCAACACAAACTTGATGGTTATCAAGCCATAAGAGGAAGGCACAGTACCACATATTCAATGAATGACAGAACATAAGGAAATCTCTAACCAGCTGAGGACAGCTGTACCCCTACTGTTCATTGACTGACCACTGATGCTCACTCACCTCGATGCTTACGATCTAAGCAAAATGCTTAAGATGGAGAAACTCACATCACAGACCTATTCCCAAATCCTATGGCAGTGTAAGTGAATCCTGAGAACTTCTGGAAAAACTGGCATAAGAAAGGCTGAAGAATAAGAAACTGCAACCTATGTGGAGCAACTGTATTCCAGACAGTTAGTTGTAGGTTGGGGTTCCTAGAGTAATGAGAAAGCCTCACACACCCCAGGTAGCCAGAGGAAGAGGCAATTTCAAGCAAAAGCAGTGAACACCATTTTCTCTGCTTAGTTGTAGTTCTTGCTTGTGTCTTTATGCCCCAGGAAATAATTTACTTCAGAGATGAGATTTCTGAAAATTCTTTTTGTGTTCTGTCAAAGCACCAAATGCTGAAAAGCCACAATCTTACCCAGTAGGAAAGGGAGGCCAGTAAATACAGCGAACAAAAAGTCTACTTACAGTATCAACAGCAACATATCTTCAATGTTAGTAAAGTTCTCTCCATTGAAAATTGTAAGTATTATTAGACTGGCTCGGAAAATGGGATAAAATGCTCAAATCTTCAGTGTTCTCTGGACAGACGACCTAAACAAGGAGTTTTTAACAAACTCTTGCAGCAATATCCCTTATTCTGTACTCCAGTATTTGCCAAAAATTCACTGTAGTACATTACCCACTTTCTCTTGTGTGTAGTGCTTACTCAGAGCTTCCTTGTCTGAACATGTGCCTACAGATACAATTTTAAAATATTTCAGGGGTTTTTTTCAATCTGCCCTTCGTGTTAGCAAGAAGGTGTAAAAGGGATTGCACCTACATAAAATGTCATTTTTGAGCTGCAACTGTCACTGCAAACAGTACACAACAACAGGGGAGAATGTAACCTAACAACTCCATAACAATTTACATAAAAAACAGCAATTCTAAACTACTGTCAAACGCAGAACACATGGCTAAAAACTAGCATACTTTTACTGTTTCTGCAAGCATAAACTGGCAAAACATATAATCACACTTGGGAAGGTGCACATGCATACACTAAGCACTCTCCAGTTCCATATTTGTACATAGATGAATTTTTAAAAAAATCTTTGCATAACAAGACCCTGAACTAAATAAAATATTATACAGATTTCACTTTACGTTCTTATGATATGACATGATTTCCACTAGTATTTAAAACCCCTCCATTTTAGGGACAGTTCCCCCAAAATTTTATTATATTTATTTTATTCTGTGAAATAAAATTAATTCTACATGCTGCAACCTGAAATTAATAAATACTTCTGAAGTTAATTGTTAGCATATCAGCCCCTTTTCTTTGATAACTTCACTAAGACAATCCACTAAAAAGTGGTGTTCGAAAATGATTTAACTTTAAATTTCTACAGCTTTCATGACTGAAACTACTGCAACTTTGGACATAGCCAGGAGAAAAACAGCTTGCATTTCTCAGAAGGAAAAAGGAGGTTTTTTAACAATTTCCTATGAAATTAGAGGTTCTACTACACAGTGCAGTATCCAGCAAAGGTACAAATGCTTTAGAAATAAGAAAGGGCAAACTTCTAGGAAGTAATAATACGAGAGAGCTGATGAAGACATCCCATGTATCACATATTCAATAGGAATTCCTGAACATAAAAGGATGAGAGTAATAAAAGAAGTATTATCAACTACTCAAGAAATTATGTTTTCTTAGTATTAAAATATTTTCCCCTTTATTTTCAAAACATAATGCTTCACTGGAACATCAATTATTTATCAATAGATTGCACCAGTTAGCAAGAGAAAAATTCTGGAAGAGAACTTGTAAGTAATGAAATATTTCTGTCAGTTTTGTTATGAATTCTTACACAAATCCTTACACTTATTTTGCTATCTGTCATTTACTTATGAATGTATGTTAATTTATCAAATTGATTTCATGTCTGCCAATAGCCCCAGCCTAACAAATGTTTATCACTTATCTTTATTTTCTAGTTGATGTTTTCTTAAAAATTATCTTGGGTATAGAGGGCAAGGCATGAAATGAAAGATGTATTCTTTGCTAATTTCCTGTATTCAGAAGCAAGATGGCAGTATTGCTGAAGATCAAATGTTTAATTATGTTGTTTTCTCTATCTAAGCATAATCAACATCACTGATCCACTAAATGAAGATTGCACTGCAAACTGCAGAAGTTTATAGAACAGAAAATCTTCTATTGACATTAGAATTAAGAGTTTTAAATAGGACTATGAGTTTAACCCCACTTTGTATCACTTAAAAATAATTCTAAAGCATAGAATACATTTTCTGAGTTCATTATTTTCACAGGATTATATGTTATATTACAGTGTCTGAAAAGAACGGCTTAATTGGAAGAATTTTTTTCATGGTAATTTTCGGGTAATGAGGCTGTTTAACATATGCTGAAGGAGTTTTGCATTCAAATAAAAGGTACAGGAAATACAGTGAAAGATAAAGAGGAACATGAAAGTAATTACAGCAGAATTGAATTAATACATTCTCTGAAGTGACTTCTAAGCAGAAAACAGGCCACAAAAAGAGAGACAGAAATACCACACTGTGCATTACCTTAAGTGATTTTGCCAGTTGTACATGGTTATCATAGACTAGAATGTCCACCATTAGATTTCTCAGCTGATGAAGAAGAACCTTTTCTCCTTCCAGGTCTTTAGCTTCCACAGGTACTCTCCATGTTGGATAGGGACATTTTGTGCCATCCCATACCTGCAACGCAAATGAACTACTTCAATGTGCTCACAATACTTTAGATTCAGATTTTAAATAACTTTTTTTAAAATTTTTTGTTTGATTAAAAATCAGTAACAATAAGAAATCCCAATTCTAGTCTTAGTCTGAAAGTCCTTAAAATACTTAAATTAGATCTTATGGGGTTTTTTTAATTATTATTCCTTACAGAGCATAAAACAACCTCTATTGAGAATATGATCAAGTGCTAAGACCTAGAATTGTTAATATTTAAAAAAAAAAAATCAGCTCTAGCAAAGCCTCAACTTTTATCCAGAAGTTACAACCATTAGAATTCATCATACGCAGCACTGTCTATACTTAATATTTTGATCATGGTATAGGGGCCTTTTAACCACTTCAGCTACTGTAGGTGAAGACTGACTACACAGTATATATTGACTTAATTACTGATGATCTCCTGTATCAGGATACACTACTAGTATTATTAGAAATATTAGAAAAACATCAGTACTTAACATACACTTATTAACAAAGGTTCTAAAAATCTTGTGCCTAAAGCTAAACCTTTAATATACTCCTAGTACTGAAATATCAATAGAATTATTTCTGAGCTACCAAAGTTACTGTGAAAAAGTTTACCAACAGGAACCAAAATCTTACTACTTAAACAAAATATCATTCTGTTAACTATGCTTCCCTGAGTTTCTGAAGATATACTCTTCTCAAAGACAACAAGAATAATGGTTTGAAATACTGGTATAGTAAAAGGAAAATCTAGAATCGTTTGGATCATTATTCTGAAATGCTGTATTTCATAGAATTTCATGCATATAGGTTCAACAGAAGCTAATTTTCAGAGTTTATGATACTAAGGCACTTTGTCCCATAAGTTAGGTACTGCAGAGAGCAAGAAAAAAAGATACCAAAGCTCAATTTTTAAAGGGTTTCTACTCCTTATGCTTAACTGCTTTGGATCAACAGGCCCACAGGAAAAGATCTAAGAATCAGCAAAGCTATGTATAAATACACTGAGAGTAACTCATGGCTGGAATGCCCATCCAAAATCAAGAGAAAAAAGGGAATTTCACTGTTGACAGTGAAAATGACCCATAACATCAAATTAATATTGCCATATGTATCAGGGTTCAATTACGCTGATACTTTTGGTCTGTGTTTGGCCCAGCCACCTGTAAAAGTTTTGTTCTTTCCCTGCCAAGTAATGAGAAACAAACACTGATAAATGGGAACTTCGTCCTTGAAAGGGAGAATCTTGTATAAATATATTTAATTGGTGTTCTATGATTGGCTAATCACCTTTCAAGGTCGCTTGAAGGAGAGATTGAGGAGGAAGAGGATGAAGTAAACCCACCAACTCAGTTAAGAAAGACCCCCCAGGTGCAGTACGCAGGCGTAGGGAAAGCCACGCGTGTGCAGAAGAGATATTACTTGCATAACAGGGGGTGGGACTGTAGGCCTCTGGCTGGGCGGTGCTGGCCACACCTGCCTAGGTTGAGGTCACTCAGTTAATTGTATAAAGGCAGATAGCTCTTTTTTGGAGGGAAGCAAGCTTCACCTCAAGGACAACGTTGCCTTTTGGCAGGGACGCCTGCCAATTTGTGAACTTACTGACTCTCTAAGGATGCAGCTTCTGCTATGGGGTAATTATAGGCATTCTAAGTTGGTAAGACAATTTTATAAGCAACAGCTGGATGACTGGGGAAGTCGTACTGAGGGCTTATTTTTCTCCTCTTTCCTCTCTTTTGGGTTTGTTCGTTTTGTTGGCCACCTCTTGGTAATAAATATCAATTTTGTTGAGCTTTCAATGGTGTTATGGTTTTCAGCTTCAGTATGCTACAAACTCTCCCTAATACACCAAGTAAGAGCATATTCTGAGGGACCAGATAATGAGATGGTATATGCTGCCACATTAAAAAAAGCCTATAATCTTCTGATTGTGCACCGTGAAATACTTGAAACCGCCTTTGAAAGAGAGGTTACCTATTGCTTGAATTATCAAATCTTTTCCAGAACTGAGCTTGAGAAACAGATTTAGTGCATATCTATTATGAATTTAGTCACTTTGGCAAAATAAAGAACATTAAATTTGTCGAGCTTTTCATTATTATTTCAACTGGCTTTACTTGGGACACTTTGGTAATTTAATTCTACACTGGAGAGATGGATCCAACAAATGGATTGGAATAACCTGTATGCTCCCTTTTCAGATAAAGGGATGGTGACTTAGTTTTGAAATGTCCTTCACCAGAGGAACTAATGGGGCCAGTACCAGCACCTTTTGGAGGAATTTATAACAATATAAGCTTTCTCTACAAGGAAAAAAAAAATCTTTGCAGAAGTGGTTGGTTTCTTTTTTTTTCTTGCACAAATATGAAAACAGATCAAGCTCTCTACCTCAGGAGCTTGGCAGCTTTGCTTTACTCAAATTATGGATGAAAACACCCTGGTTTCAAACTGACCTGGTTTCAAAAAAAACCACTGGTTGAAAACCCAACACTGGTTAAATTAATTCTGGATGAGAAACAACAAATTTTTCTTTTACTAGTCACGAACAACCTGGAGCTAAGTTAATGATAACCTTTGATCACCATGGTTGGCAAAACACTGAAATGAAAGAGACACAATGATACCTGTTTTTCTCTTCAGCAGAGTATGCTCATTGTATGACTAAATGTACATAATTTAACTGACAGGCAGAAGGGAAGAAAAGAATAACAGTAAAACTCTTATGAAAGGCATAAATGACAGTATAATTTCTATTGTGAATTCTTTAGTCTCCATCAGTTTGAATAAGAAAATTCTCAGAAAATGGTAATAAATAATCAAGTCAGCGATACTATCTTTATGCCACATCCACCTCAGCTGCTGTGCATGTAGCAATTAATTTACCAAGTGTAATTTAAATGTTACGCTATAGATGATGCTGAAATTCATTTTAGTTGTCTTTGAAGCCATCCCCACTCATTACCTGGGCTCAATGCTTAAAATAATCATGATATTTCATACTATAAACAGCCACTACTATAACTGATGTACTTGGAATAACATGATAAATCATTATTATAAAATGCATGAGCTGGCATTGACTTGGTTGTTTTTTTTGTTTAACAAATCAACAAAATAATCAGAGATCTGTCTAAAAGTTTTTAGAAAGGTTGATCTTCTATCATGGCCAATATTTGAATTAAGATATGGATTTTGCCATTGTTGAGAAATGGAGGGAATTACCAACAGCATATCAATGTTAATGTAGCATTTTTAAGCTTGTGTGCTGTATTTTAATATGGATTTAAGTATTTAATATTTTATAATGCTAAAAATATATACTGTCAAAGGAATTATGTATCAGAAAAATTCATCTATCATTATTTGACTTCAAACTTTTACTTTCCTAAGTCTACCCTAAGATTTCCCTAAGTCATTACCTTTACTACACAAAAGTGACAAAACTGACTTCGAATCTTCCAACACAGAAAAGCGTGTAGAGAAATATTAATAATTTAAGAAAGCACTTGTCTCTGTCATTGCAAAGGGTCCTTCAATGCCGAAGATATACTTATCAATTAACAACTTAATTACAGACTACAAAGTTCTGAAATTTTACTGGGTCTCATTTGACATGTCTTTCACAAGGGATAATTAAATGGAAATGTTTGTAACAGTTGCAGAGCATGTTATAGCACACACTTAAGGTTTGTTTCTGTGTAGTGCATGCATTGTTCTGTATTAGAAAAATCTTTGCTGCCTTAATGAAGGAATAATGCCACGTGCTATTTCTAAAAACATTGTAACAATACAGTTTAACACAGTAGAACCAATAAATAATTTTATGAAGTCATAAAGTGGAAAAAAACAGCTTGATCATCACTCACATTTTAACACTCAACTTAAAAAATAAAGAAAAATAAAAGCAGAGGAGTTTCAGAATAACTTCAGACTGATACATCTGGAGCTGAACCCAGGAATATTATGGAGACCTCCCTTTTATTTAGTTAATATTAAAGATCACCCTTGGATATTACTATACTGTTGTGTGGCACTTGGCATTTTGTATTTTCCGTGAGCACTGATGCCCAAAGTGGTTATGTATAACTAAGAGAAACTACCTAGAATCCATCATGACAGATAACCTAATACATTGATTCTTTTTTAGATAGTGCTACTTACTGCACTAATCATGCCCAACAGATCTAGAAAAACAAGCAGTAAATGCTAAGTAAAAAACAAGAATGAAGTTTAAAACAAACATTTTTCAAGGTTAAGAAATCGTGCAATATTTATCTACAAATGTGAAATGATGACCCAGACAATGCCAACAAAAACAAATCAGGTGAACAACTTCAAAAAGTACTGTGATTTCTGTTTTGTTTTCATAGAAATAAAATGGCCCAGGATCACAAATTTGCTTACAGTCAAAACATTTATCTACATAACATTATTTCACAGAATTTCACAGAACATTCTGAGTTGGATCCTACAAGGATCATCTTGAATGAATGGCCCGTACAGGGATCAAACCCACAACCTTAGTGTTATTAGCACTGTGCTCTAACTAAGTGAGCTAATCTCAGGGTATAAATTAATATGTCTGCTTTATCAAAAAATGTATCACAACATCTCAATACATAAATCTAACAAATTATTAAAAAAAAATAAGTCTACCTTTAGAAGAAAAGAAGATCCATCCACTTTTGCTTTTCCTACCAGCTGGCAAGTGAGATCAAAGAACAGCATTGGCTGAACACTAGACAATTTTGCTGCTGGTCCAGAGATGGAAATATTACTGGCTGCCCAAACACGTAATTCTTCTATTGTTTTCTGTTCTTCATCCATGAAAGTGTACACTTTGCTAGAAGTTCGAGGAACTACTGGTGCTCCTACAGTTCCATCAAATGTCAAGGATGCAAATCCCCCACTGGTAATTCCCTGCATTTGTCCATTGTATTCCCTGATCTGTTACAAAACATGAATGAAAAAAAAAGTTTGCACTGCATGGAAATAAAAATACATTTCTGCTTTATCATGTGCATAAAGAAGGGACCATCAATCATTTTTGTTTCTGGTGCTATGGGGAGAACAGAGTCAAACAAAAAAACCAAAACAAAAAAATAAAATTAACATTAACTTAGAAAAACAAAATAAGTAGGCAGAAAATATAACCTTACACAAAAAAATTTTGAAGAGGTAGATTAATGCCTGTAAATGCACAGCATCATTACAGAGTATTTTATTCACACACATCAAAATATCTGCGTGGGGAACACATCAAGATTGCTTTTACAAATGGGGAAACTGAGGCAAAAGAAATTAATTTTTACACAGCAGAGCAATGGCAGAGCAAAGTTATGGATTCCTGTTTTCTGCCTCTCGCAACAGCCCTGTTTCCCAGTATTACAGAACTGAAACAGAAAATGTCAGTTCTAGGAGGTATTTTTTTCCATAAAGCAAACAGTGACCAGCTTTCGTTCCTTAAATTATGAATACAGCTTTCACAATTACTCAATGTCTACTGCCCTGAACATGGCAGGTCTCCTGAATCCTGCTGATTTAGCTGTGTATCTGCTACCATGTAAAACACAACGTGTAAAGTCTGAAGCATTCCTTCAAGGATCTAAACTAGTCTGACTGCTCCCTGTACTTTTTATATATATATAAATATATACATATATATATCTCAAAGTACTGTATGACTCATTATCCAGAAATCTCAAACTGTTTTGATCCATCCCTTTTTAATTAATGTTTGCTTACCAAATAAGTGATAATACTTATGAATATAGCATTTGTGAGACCATCTAGTAAAAGATTCCCAGTGCTCAATTTTCAAATGGTTGAAAATCCTAGTGACTTGAAAGTGCAGAATGTGAAATGTGTGTCAGAAGTTCTAAACAGCAACATTTTCTAGCAAAAGATCACCAATTACTTAGGCCTATATTTTATAAACACACTGAAATTTAAAAAGCACACAAATCAAGCATTCATTGACCTTGGAAATTCATAAGCAAAGCAATTCAATTTTGGTTTCAGGAACTCCTTTAATCCCTGTTACTGTGACATAATGCATAAATGCATTAAAGGTCATCTCTAAGATAAACTTAGATTTACTTAAGCATTCTCCAGACCTGACCAATGGAGCACATCAATTCACAGTGTAGTTTTCCTTCAGTGAAACACTAGAAAGCTTTAATCTTTTAACCTTTATGTTTAAATATCAAAAACACATGAAAAGCCAACAGACCAATCAGGAAAATAAATAGTTTCATAATCAATTTGTGTCTCATTACTCACAGTGGAATGTTTTTTTCTAGGTTGTAAGATGTTATCTAATATAAACAGATTTACTTTAGTTCCTGTCATTGGCATTATATTCCACAGCTTCTCTAAACAGGTAACATCCAGTGGGGAGGAAAACTCTTTCCTCACTTTTACTCATTCATCCACTATCAAAATACACTTCAAGAGTATTTTTAGTATCTTATCTGACATGTCAAATTTTTCTCAAAGTGTTTTAATTTCCAATTTACCTACTCATTTATTTCTTCACTCATTGTTTTAAATCATCATAAAAATATTTTGACTTCTTTCTTATTAAAAATTCTGTCCTAGTCCTCTGTGAAGACTCCAAACTTTTCAGGAAATCATTTGTCTCCCTGGGTTTCCACTAATATTTCACCATAAGCTATGTTACCTTTTTCCCAAATCCTTTATGTCATATTTTGAGCATGCAGGAGGTTGTCTTCAAATATACTGTACTTCTGACATCTCCCAGTACGCCCATGTAGTGAATTTGAAATCGGCCTTTACGTATGGAAAGGCAATTATAAAATAACAAAAGAAATAAAATATAAAGGAAGGTAAACCTCAACTGTCATGATGAGAATGCTACCAATGATCTTGAAGGAAAATGAAATGTCCTTAGGCATAGGAAGGTAGAGTACTGAGTGCTCTCTAAGATAAACAGAATTCAACAATATTATTTAGTGATCAACAGAGGAAACAGGAGAAGTAGTTATAGAATGGGTTATGGAAAAAAGTATTTCATAGCAGGAAAATTACTTATGTCACACCCACAGAACAGATGATGGTCAACAGAAATTCTCCAGACTTGTCTTTTAAAAACAAATCATTGCTAAAGTGATGAGAGATCACTGGAGTGTAAAATGAATAAAATCCATGGGAAAGTGTTATTCCATTATGGCATTCTTAAGCAGATCTCAGATCAACTTAAGCAATGATTCTGTACACGTGTTATGTTTTCCACAAAAGAGATTTTGAAATTGAATTAAACTTATGGAAAAGAGCGAACCTCGGACTTTTGTATATGACAACAATTCCCCTTCAGTAGATTTTGTGTCGTTTCTAGAGGCCTTGGGGATATTTTTTTTAAATTGGTGGGGGGAGTGTGTGTGTGGGAAAAACAGGGAAGTGGGACAGATGGCTATCACTTTAAAAATTCCTTGAGAATTTTAAATACTTTTAATAAATAACGGTTGCTAAATAAAAATATCCTCTAGGACAAAAATGGAGCAGATAAAATGCATTTGGCTTGTTCTAAGCAAACAAGTAAATTCCAATACATATTGAAGGAGTCTTTGGCATAGTTTCTGTAGACTAAAGAACAATAGGTGAAATGTCACCTTTACAAACTGTACAGACAATAAACTCTAGTGATTTCTATGGGTACAACTCTATCCTGAATATGGTTATTTAAAAGAAGCTAATCTTGAAATAGTTATAAATAGATTTACAGCAACCTAAAACACCTGATTTTTTTTTAACTGAAGCTGGTGCTATTCATCTCACTAAATGGAAAAGTGTGATAGTAAATAGTGTATAAAGCTGGAATAATAGCATCTCCAAGGTAGTTTTCCATCAAAACTGTTATACTGTAGAAGCAAAGGACTATTATGAAACCACTGCAGTCACAGATCATCTCAGAATATCAAAAAACAACATACACTAAGATAATGTATACGTTTTTATACTAAGAAGGAAGATTTTTTTTTATGATTGTCACTGATGTTTGTATGACAAAAAGTTTCCTGTCAAAAAAACCCCACCAAAATGCATTTGGTATATTTCGTTTTTTTTGCAAATGTTTTCTCATCTTAAGTAAATAGTCTAAACAAGTTTGCATAATACAATATACTGATTACATTTTCTTATATTTTAATAATGTAATCCTGGTGTACTTGTACCTCCAGCTATAAGAACAGAGAGGTAATAATGAAACAGAGAAGCCATTTGAAGTATAAATTAAGCCATTTTGAATATGTTTAAATATGAAAAGAAGAAAACTGAACTACAAAAACTCTCTGCAGGCACCTTGCAAAAGAAAGTTAACAATGATAGTCGTATGGAAATAAAATGAATTTTTATGAAGACATGATAAACACACCTAGATATTAGGACCATAAATTATAGCTTATTCTCTAGCATTCCTGAGAATTGCTGTCTGCAAAATAAGATTATCAGAAACATCTGCAGCAATGGAAATACAAATTAAAGAAGAAAATGACCAAAACATTGTAGATTTCATTTACCAATTCAATTCACCTGAACATACAACTATTTTTGGAAAAAAATTGTATGCAAAAAGCATATATACTTAAGCCGGCTGAAATAATTACTATTTTGACAATAATTTTAGAAAACAGCAGGCATTGTGATACTGCTTTAGAAATACTCCTCAGAGAAAGTGGCATAGTAAATTTAAGAAAATTCTAGTAAACTAAAAAATTACTATTTTGGAATATTTTCTACATATTTAAAATATGATCAGGTAACTTGACCAAAAGTACTGAGATGAATATTTCAGAAAACATATGTACAAATTTTAATACTTCAAATTACAGAGTAACTATCACTGTCTACACTCAGTATTTCCTGACGTTATTTATTATAGGACAAATACTTGTTTTTAATTTAAGTTCCATTCAAAGTGAGTTTCATGCCTTACAGAATTTTTGAAGGGAAGCCAAAAGCAATAGTAATACTGGTATTTCTGAGAAAAATGTTGATTTCTCTGTATTAAAAAGAATCTAATTTACTGTTTAGTAAAAAGAAATTTAATTTCTTCCACTCTTCAGAGCAAGAATTTGAAAACAGGGTTGCAGTGCAACAGACAACACCAGGTTCTTTGACATCCTTTTTAGCAGAAAGTCTCAAACTTAACTTTGGCCAAGTTTATATATTTGGACCACATTTAGTCAGAAGACACTAAGAGTCTGAGAGCTAAATTCTGCCAAAGTTTAATGTTCATTCAGTATGTTATTTATGTAAGCTTCAGACTTAGATCCTTATCAACCTGACAGCTATGGCCAGAGCTGCCCAGGAATAAGAAGTGACCAAATACTACTTCTGTGTCTTTCTCACAGTGCCTTTTATATTGTATCAAATAGAAAGAAGAAAAAGAAATCAACTTTCATCATACAAATTGGATTAAACTAAAGGAGTGAATACACGATGGCAAGGAAAACTGCTAGCAAAGTACAGAAGTAAGATTGCTCCAGGAAATACCAGCAGACTGGCTCAAAGATCAAAGTAGGTAACATAGTGGAACGAATGCTATGTTAAGCATTATGAGGTTTAGGAGAGTGATCACTGCCATTGTCCAAGCTTGCTTGGCCCCGGCAGATGAACCTTAG
>NW_020897704.1:2741379-2918042 GCF_003984885.1 Neopelma chrysocephalum
AGCTTGGACAATGGCAGTGAGGTCCTCAGGACGTAGGTTTGTTTAGAGTGTCCTTCTCATAGATGGATGGCCACACAGGGCTAACGGGTTCCATCTGCCCGGGAGGGACTGGGAATCGAACCCGTGGTCGCAGCGGTGAGAGTCCCGCATGCTAACCACTATCTCAAGGTTAAATACTTGAGATGTCCTTGGGATTAAGGAAGAGGAGAGAGGAGAAAATCACCTTTGTTAAAAATTTAAAGTATCTTAAGACTCTTAAACTGTTGGAGAAAAAAGTTAGAATATAGTTTTGAACACTTGCAACAGCTCCAGCAGACAAAATCCCATCTGTCTGTTGTACCAAGCAGGACTGGAAGTACTTCCTTGGACAGTTTTCAGAACACAAAGTTCTCATGTATAGACATTTCAAACTACATGTCTTGAGCTGAAGCACGCTTAGTTAAAACAACTTTCTGTGGAATAAACGATTTATGCGCATACTGAAAATTCATTTCTTCATCAGTGTTTTAATATTCATCTAATGCAAAAATGGTAATGGAAATGATGAACATTTAATTATAGATTATATAAACTAACCACTAGGTACCACTCCAGTGGTACCCACTTTGTGGGAATACAGTGCAAAGCTTCAGTCTTAAGTTTTAATATATGTAAGAAGGAGCAGTTAAATAAATAATCATTTTCCCTATTAAGTTTCTACTACTTATGAAATGGAAGTGATTAACTCACTCACAAAAATCTGTCCTAGCTGTTTCAGAGACATGCTGTCTGGAAAGTCAGTGCATTTAACTTCATTGTTTTTACATATCTGGAAAAAATGGCTGTCCTACTGACTTCCAGCAACCAGTGCTCGTCTTCAGGATGTTCAAAGTCCTCAGTTCTCCAAAGTCTTGCTAAAGTAGCTGGACAAATGACAAATCTCAACCATGTGATCCTTAAAGAACTGCCCTTTCATGATTTACTCAGAAATAGTACTTTCTATATTTGATTAATTCCCTTACTCTTTTTGATGTCAGCAATGTGAAAAAAGGAAACAAAATCTTTAAAAGATTTTGTGGGGTTTGTTTTGCCTGTTTATTTGCTTTTAAGTCTGAGTCTTAAACCTACAATATTTTTCAAGGCGAAAGAACCTCCATTGATCACTGGTAATATCCTTGATTATTACAGATAAAGCACTTACCAGACACCACCACAAAATTAAGATTTTGAGAAGCTTGCTACAGTGACAGACAGATGTGTTTGGCAGCCTGTGCAAAACAGATCTATCAATCTTAAATACGAGATGACTGTTCTCTGCTCTGTACAGGTCAAGATTATACTTGCACCTTTACAATGAAGTATTTTACAGATTAATGGCACATCAAGCAGGAAGGAGTATCAGCAGTAAGATCTCACACACAAATAAAATGTTTTGTTAACTTTTAAATTTGGTCCTTCTGTTTGAAAAAGCATAAAGACTGTGTTATCATTGCATTTATATTAATATTTAAGTATTAACTGCAGCTAAAACATTTGCTATATTCACAGCCAACATGCACAGACTTAATTTAGTATCTTATGAATATTTACATTTCTATCTAGATGTCAGAACAAATTTTGTGTTTTCTAAGTCTAAATGCTTTGAGTTCTTGAAGGTACTTTCACTTACCATTATTCCTCATTTACATCTAGGAATATCTGTTGTGTTGTAACTTTCTTAATGTAAAACAATTGGAATTTGTACTTCTCTGCTTTTACTGGGCTACAGTATTATCAAACACCAACTATTTTCTGAACTGTGACATCTATCTTTTCCATACCTTTCTCTAACAACTATCATTTCCTTTTTTTGATATAAATCGATCAAAATAATATTTCATCTTAAAAAATGCAATTTATAACTTTAATGTTATCAATGACTATGTAGAATATGATAATAGTTTAACTTAGTCTCGCAGGAAAAAAACCAAACACATACTATATTTGCTATAAAAACAGATGGACCATTACTGGCTCAGTTCCCAACTTAATGACTACATCTATTTTTAAATATTAAAGTTTAAATTTGATTATCCCATGTTCTTCAGACTTGGGGTTTTTTATGTTTCAGAGTTATTTCGGGGAACATTACTGCCTTCTCAACATTGAGTAAGAATGTGGCGCAGAAGGGTTTCCTAGGAGCAAGCCATGCCAACTGCTATAAGAAACAGTAATTGGAATACATTTCCACAACTAACTGTATGGGAAGCACAGCACTGCTGTCCTGCAGACAGGAGGGCACTGGGCCCTAGTGCTGTCCATACATTGTTTCTTCTGTTGACACAGTCAACACTATGCAAAAATGCTGATGAGTTCCCCAAAGTTATTCAGTTAATCTAATATATTCTTGAAAAATCCTATGCTGCTCTGCATAACTTAAAAACGGCTGCTGGCTGCCTTCAGTGCAGCTGACACTTGCTGAACAATGGCCCAGGGACCAGCACATGCACGTCCTGTCTTTTCTGTGAACAAGTGCTGGACCAAACTGCAGCTACAAGTACAGGAAAGCCACACTTCACCTACAAGTGGGAGCAAGTACTTCCTGTCAATAAGGTCTTTCATACCAGTATATCTGTTTAACTAGAAGAATACTATATGCCCCAAAAGGAAGTAATTAAGCATGCCCACAGCGCAGAGTATATCAGTATAGTTCAGATGAACATACTGAAGCTGGCAGACACAAATCTGCACAGACTCCCCAGATGTTCCTCCCACTCAAACAATAAATTGATTCAAACTAAGGCTGAAGATTGCTTGGTCTTCAAAAAGTGAAGCCATTAGTTGAACCTTAGCTGGGACTGGAACTTTTTTCGGCTGTGCCATGTTTCTGCAGCTTTTAGCTGTTTTAAGCTACCTAACTGTAAGCAAACCTCCACTGCAGGTGGAGCAAGCATTGTGCTCTCTCTGCCTTGAGCACATCACCTTTGGACTGTTGCTGGCAGGTTTTGAGCAAGATCAAACAGATCTGTTCACAAAAGGCTTTGCAGACAAACCACTACCTCTTGGTTCTCAGTTCTAAAATTTCTGTATTTAGAAGCTAAATTCATGGCTAGTGACATTATTTAAGAGACCTGCATGTGTAATTAAGATCATAAAAATCAAAAATCACCATCGTAATCTGGGGGTTTTTTGTTTTATTAGAATTACATTTAGAAGGGGGAAAAAACAACTTCAAAATGGACAGTACCTTTATAATAAGCAGAAAATATTTTGATTAATTCTGATTTAAGTATGAAATTCTACTGCTTATCCAAATTCAGCAGTGATGTCACCTAGCTATGTACTTACTGAGCACCTAGTGAAAGGGCACAATCTTCTAGCAAAACTAGTACAATAAGTAATGTGTTCACCTGATAGGAAAAAAATATTCAGTTATCCCACAACTTTACAAGTAACAAATATACTGCTATATTTGTAGCACATCACAACGCTGCTTGTCAAAACCTCAAGGAAAAATTGCACACAGCTACACAAGAATCCTCTCCCACAAGGACAGGTGCAGGGCTTTTGTAATTTTTTTTTTTTTTGTACAGGTCCTTTTCCCTGTTTTGCTCTCATAGTATTAGCTTAATACTTTCTTCATTTGCTATCTCCACCACTTTGGCTAAACTGACTCTGATATCCCTTAACTATTTGTTGTTCTGTTTCCTTGATATTAGCTGAGAACCATGGTCAAACGATTATGTGGATTTGTTGTTCTGGTTGTATATTAATGAACATAGTAAGAGATTTAAAATCTCTTGAATACAGTACATACCAGTGCCTTTGCTAACATACGGAGGTTTGAAGAATTTCACAATGCCATACAAATTCACTATAGTTCCATCTTTAAGTTGATTCAGGGGAGTATACACATATTTTGGAGCAATAGACTGGAATGGCATGAGAAAATGAGGAAACAGAAGAAAAATTATTCAAACATTCATACAGAATTTTGTCTTTTAACATCATTCATCTTCAGACATGTCTATTTCATATTAAAAAAAGTTACCTATTTCTTTATATTTATTCACTTTAGATTCAGAAAACACATAAGACATTTAATTTCTTTTTGTGATTGCATCTTCCTTACAATCAACCAACCAGTTAGTTCAAGTAAGTTTCAATATATGAACCAGGTGAATAAAAGTCATTATAATAAAGAACAGTAAAAGACAATTTTTTACTGATCCATTTTAACATGTCCATTGAAAAGGCTTTTTAAAGCATATACATAAACAATTTTGTATTTCTTATCGGCAGTGTCACTGCACAGAATCATTGTCTTGGGCTGGGAGAGGGTTTACCTCTCACAGCCACTGTGCATATCTTCCAATTAAAATAGCACAATTGTTGGAGAATTAAAGACATTAAGGACTAGTTTCTACTGTTTAAGGACTATTCTCCTCTGTCTTAAGGTTGTAATACATGCTGGTTAGACTCTTTTAAAGCATGTGAGTTCTGTCAAAATGATTGATAACTATGGTTTTCAATTACTATACTGAGGGAAAAAAAATGCAACTCTTAAAAAAAATTAACATGAAAACAAGCTGTATCATCATTAGTACTGAATCTTTAACATCATGATAAGGACCAAAAAAATTTCATAAACCAATTTCTATGCCTTTAATATACTATTTCCTGTGGAATTTTAATTTAGACACATAAAGGCTTGTTCCAAAAAGTAATCAAAACAAATTTTAAGATCAGTACCTGAAGTCTGATTTTAAATCAAAGGAAGATTCTTATTTCCTTTTTTAAAAGCACAAGCATACAGTCTTATTTAGAACAATAGTTACCTTTCTAGTTTGTATTTTCTAAACCAACATGCAGTCTGTTTGGAGATCGAGATGGGAACTATATTGCAAGTATGGAAAATGTACTACTTTTTCATATTTTATTTTGTGTTCCAGGTATATTATTTGCAAAATTAAAAGCAAAACAAGTGACTGAAGGGATAAGAGCATGGAAGTAAATTAAACGGGAACAAAAATGAATTCCACACATTCTTATTTACATACAGTTGGTCTCATGATTTAAAAACATCCCAAATATAAACTCACCACAAATGCAGTTTCTGAAGCAGTAGCTGTTCTTGGTTTAGTGTAAATCTGATTACAAAATTGAAGGCACTGCAAATATAACAACATTTGATAACTCTAAAGCAAATATAAGACTATAAGTAAATACAAAACAGCCCTATAGACAATTTTGGTATATGAATCACCTCTGAATCTAGTAAAATTTTATCCACAAAAGAAAAAAACATTTACTGCTGTTACAGCAGTAGACAAAAGCTACTTCAAAATAATATATACACTGTATGAGTTCAATATAAGTTAGGTCACATTAGCAGAATAGCATTTGCAAGTTGTAGGCCACAAATTTAAAACTGTACTTGCTTAACATAATATATAAACGTGTTTAGGTTTTATACATGTTAGTGCTTTGAGCAGATCTACTCTCAGTGACTTGTTACTCTCCTTTCGGGGAAAATAAAATAAAAAAAAAAAAGTCAAAGCAAATTCATCAGAATGGGATAAATTCTATTTAAAGACAGTTTCTAAGCTTTTCGAGCCATACTTATAAGCCAGATTTATGGTCAGTGTAAGGTCTTTTAAACAACTAATCCTGGTGACTTGACAAACCCACTCACTATGAAACACAGGGCTCAGCTACCATCCCGACGCTACATCACAACCTGTCTGCTGGACACAGGGTCCCATGTCTCAGCTGCACATTGCCCCCACAGTGCAGACTCCTGCTAGGGATGTGGTTTTGCTCTCCACCCTCAGCTGCATTCCTGAAGCAAATTTTACTTTCATTTTTTTTGTTTTAAATAGGTGAGGGAAAAGTCACAACTGAGAAAGTGAAGCACATAAAAAGTCTGATAATTGGTATTAATGTTAAGCATCCAACAAGTGTGTCAGTAAATTAAGTGCCACAAGCTCCATTCTGTGGCCAATGATGAGACAGACATCTCCTCAGCACTACCCAGGCATTCAGTGAGTGGTTCATACTCCTTGGGTTTAGACTGTATGTCCTGGGGTCTTGCTCAATCAAATGCCTCCTGTAGTTCCTAAAATTTAGGTACTTTTAGTCTAGACACACCTGTTCAGATTCAGGTCACAGTTTTGCTATCTATTATCTTCAAAGAAACATACTTTTTTTACCTATGTTTCATCCCTATCAACAGATAATTTCATGTAACAGTCTGCACTACCATTTTAAATCATTTAGTTTCTACAGAGGTGAATTCTGAAATAAAAATGCCTTTCTGAAATAAAAAAAAAATTCTTAAACTTAAAATTTAATTAGACAACAACTATACAGACAAAAATGAATATCAATAATGTGAGAATAGTACAAAAGAATGAATATTTTACTCAGGAAAAAAGGGTGAAATTCTCTTGTAAAAATTTAGAATTTATGAATTCATGTGTTTCAAAGGCAATGATTAATGATGTGAGTCAAAGCAGTACAAACCCACAGTCCTGAGAAAACTAAAAATTACAGACCCGAAACCACTCTTGCACCCTCTACCTTGTCTGCATTACTGAAATGTGTTATGCCCAACAGTGATTTAAGCAGCTCTAGGGAATCTATCTAAAGCCAAATAAAGTAAAATTTCTGCACTCAACAAGTAGTTGTGGGAAATAATTTGGTTAGTGTTATTATAAAACTGCATGCACACACGCATGCGCGCACACGCACACAAATGTTTCTTGACTGTTTCCTGATGAACAAGGTAAAATGATCTGTAGCACTTTAGTTTCTAATAGATTTTATGTTTTTTCTACTATAAAGCAAAATGTTAATGTTAGTATTTTGGGGGAGGGGGAATAAATAATTGGGTACCCACGTACGTAAATGGCTGATCCATCTTCTTCAGACACCTCCAGGTGACAACCATGTCTACCATCCTCTCCCGCTGTAGGTGATTTTATCACCTTAAATCCTGCAACTATGAAGGTGTCCTATGGGGACAAGATAATATACAGAAAATTACATAGACTGTATCACATGTTCTATTTTAAATGTATGTGATGTGAAATTTCACCCTAAAGTCTCAAGACATTGAAGAAACAAAAATACCAAACAAATTGTAAAAACTAATTTGGTTCTTCTACCCATGGAATTTATACTTCCAACCAATGCCAGCAAGCTTTTTTTTCTTTTCAAATTCTGCTAAAATTTTTGCACTCTTGATGCTACTGTGACTGAGTGCTATTTCTAACAAGGCCTAGAGGGGAAGATTCACACTGAATAAAGCAAAAGACTCATTTCTCTTTGAATACACTGAAGACTGACTCCTTTCTGTTTAAGCTTAGCTAAGGTAGAAAAGAAATCACGCATTGAATCAGCAGTGACAAAACCCTCTTTTCTTGGAGCTTCTTTCTCATTGAGTTACAGCTGCACTTTGAAAAAACTATCCTTGTAAATATTTTCTGTTTTGTTTGGACCAACATCTTCCAATTTCTTCTTTAAGGGTCAAATAGGTGAGTCAATCAATAGGTAGGTTTCTGGTAGCAAAAGAGACATTATAAACTTCTCTGGTATAACTTCTGAGATTCTGGCACATCAAGCAATTATAACTGCACTTTCACTTTAGTATAAAGTTCACTTCAGTATAAAGTTCCTCAGACACCACAAAGTGAACAAGAAAAGGAGGATTTAAAAGGTACATGATTTAAAAGTCCCAGCAGCAACTCACATTTTTAGCAGCAGCTTCACCAAACAAAAAAGAAAAAGCAGGAGAGGATAGAAAATACATAAAATACATTTAGGAAATCAGATGTGATTAAAAAAAATATCTGATACAATGGAAAATTCCTTTACAGGCAGCTTCCTTGCTATGAGAACTGTACAGCAGGTCTGTACCAGTGTGATCCGTTCTGATAAACATATTAGACTTGGACTCTATTTCTATTCAAGCTTCTACCAAAAGCACTTCCATAAACTTTTACTGAATTACTTTTGTTCATGTGTTTATTTGATTACAACAAATAAAAGTGCTTTTTGATTAAAGTTGACAGTTTTAGCCAAATACTGTCCTATGACGGTTCTTTTTTTGCTATTTCAGCAATCTGACAATGCTACTGTAAATGATTTAAGATCCAAAACCTTAATGTTTCATGCAAGAAAAAGAAAGGCTGCTAGATCAAGTGACAGTGATATATTTAGTTATTAAAACATAGGGGAAAAAATTTCTGCAGAAAATGTAAGTTTAATCAGACAGTTTAATACACAATGAAACTACTTAGGGCATGGTGATTTTTAGGTAGTGTCATAAATGGGAATACGATGTATATTTTGTCTAAAAAGTACTAGGAAGTCTCCTAGAAGTAAGCTACACTCAGAGCTAAGTTAAAATGTGTCAAAACAATTCCATAACTCAGTATGCCTTGAACCTCTGAAGACACCACCCTACTAACATATACGAAAGTTTTTTCATTCTTTCCAGACACAAACCCACACAAACGCAAGCTTCAGGAAACTCTTTTGTACATGTCTTTCCCTTCACTGTTGCTGATGCTACCCAGTATGTTCCTTCAACAGTAAAATCAACCTTCAGCTAAAAAGCTATGCCTTGCTATTATTCCCACTTCAGCATTTTGTTAGATTGCAGGCTGCACAAGATTCTGGGACTTGGTTGCTGAGTCAGGAGTGAAGCTCTGTACAGTTGACTTGACTTGTCTTGTTCCTCTGTCTCAGAAGGAACTTCAGATTTACATAGATTCAGCCTGTAAACAGGTTGATAATAAATGGAAACTTTTTTGTAAATTAATCACTACTGATTACTTTCATGTAATACATATGCCATATGTATCATGACATAAAAAAAACCCAAAACCTTTCAAAGGACTGTGCAATTTCCATGAGGAAAAAAAGACAGTACAAACCTCAAAATCTAGTTATACTAGGAGAAAGAACAGGTATATTCTCAGATTTGTTACAAATTCACAGTCAATTTCAACAGGTTGTGACTTACAGTTTCTAAACATGCAAAAAAATTTCATAATATTGCATAGTGCTTTGAAATTTAATGCTGTATTAGTTTACAATATCGATTAGTTTCCATTTAACCTTTAGCTAAGAAGTTCTCATAATTGGCTTGGGAATCAAAGGTATTTAAATAAATTGGCGGATTTTCAGTGGAAGAGTATTACATTACATATATAGGTAAACTATCAGATTCAACCAACATCTTCAAACAGCAAAAAGAAATCCTATTTCCCTCATTCAAAAAGCGTGAAATACAGGAAGGACAATATTTTCCTTGATGGTTATTCTGTTACAGAATGAGAAGACTCTCCGGAGACAACATGGTTATTCACATTCTTGGAAATAGCCTGCTCCTCCCGCTAGGCTACTTAGCTAAAGTTGTTACAGTATGCCAAGAATAATATGGAAATTACAAAACACTAAAATTTGAAATTGCAAGCAAACAACAGAAAGTACCGGACTTCTCTAAAGTAACTCTTTAACAGCTAAAAATCAGTAGTGTCTTAAAATTAAATCTAGTCCATAATTGCTGAACTGCAACTCTGTTAGTTTCAGAAATCATTGTTTCCTCATGTTCAGGTTCTTCCAAATTTAAAAGATCATTTGAGACATGTGGAAAGCACCATGAAGGTTCAGTTCACTGTGGAAGAACAAACTCTGGTTTTAGTGCACTCTGGCCATCTAAGGGGTGTTGCCTGTGGGTTGTGGTTTCCTACTCAGGTCTTTAGCACTCATCTTTTTATCTTCTAACTGCTGCTTAGTGCCTTGTTCAAGATTTGTATTTTTAATCGAGACAAAACTGATTTGTTCTTTGAATGCTAAAAGATTATACAGCTTGTATATTTAGCAAATTAGTTCAGGAACCTCCCTTCCTGGCTTCACTGTCAAAATTCCGTGGAACTGAGAAATCTGTATAAAGACTGCAATTTGTCCAGAGAAGTTGTGGATGCCCCATCACTGGAAGTGTTCAAAATTAGGTTGGATGGGGCTTTGAAGCAATCCAGTGTAGTGAAAGATGTCCCTGCCCATGGCAGGGGGGGTTGCAACTGGGTGATCTTTAAAGGTGCCTTCCAGCCCAAACTACTCTATGATTTAGTGTGAATGCATATCACAAATGAAAAAGCACTAACATGAGCTCATAATGTATTGTATACTAATTTTAATTTGATATCTGGCTAATATTGAAATGCCAGTAAACTGAAAGGCAATCTAATAAAAAATATTAAGTTGAGGTAATCGTTTTTATCTTGCTTTCCTTCTTTAGTTGCAGCACCGTGTCTCACAAACTCACAAACTGACTTGTCAAAGTCCTTTATCCTGGAGCCAATCAAACCAAGCTTTTATCCCTGACAAAGCACAACATCAGCACCCAGTCAATGAAGAAAACTGTATGCATAGTTTTGAATTTATTTCTTTCTTCTAAAAAAAAAGGCTTCAGTGTAATTGTCTTTTAAATCAATTAAATTCTAAAATCTACATTATCAAATGGTAAAACATTCAAAATATGAATATAAATGGATGACTTCCCTATTATCTGTATTCATGATCCTTTACTTGTTAGGTAAACAGCACTGACAAAAAGACTTGCTTTATTTCAATATTACTGTTAGAAAGAATTTTCATAAGCAAATTTTTTTTTTAGTTCATATTTATAGATTTGAAGGGACTGAACAGACTATTTCTAATTTTAGTGACAGGCAGACAATGACAAGATGTCAACATACAGCTGTGAAAAACAATTCCTAAAACAATAATACGGTTTTTTTTGGTTATTGTTACCCCATGGCGTATAACTTTTGCACAATCCTCTGCCATTTTTCCATATATTAAAATATTGATGCTGTTGATCCGGGAACACAAGTCATCCAAACCTAGAGTAAAAAAAGCAGAAGTGATTCCAATCACCATACCTTCTCCAAAACAAAATAGCAATGGGAAGTGATTTATATATATATATAATATATATATAATGGCCAGTCTTCGCGAACGAAGATCTGGGGAAAGGTCTTTTACCTTTCCAGCCTGCGCAATGGATTTTTTAGGTGAGACACAGCCTGTGCTGAACTGAGCCCACCCTTTAATCCTAAGGTTCATCTGCCGGGGCCAAGCAAGCTTGGACAATGGCAGTGAGGTCCTCAGGATGTAGGTTTGTTTAGAGTGACCTTCTCATAGATGGATGGCCTCACAGGGCTAACGGGTTCCATCTGCCCGGGAGACCGAGGAATCGAACCCGGGTTGCAGCAGTGAGAGTCCTGCATGCTAACCACTAGGCCACCAGGGTACAAAACAAGTTAATCTACAGTCTAACACTTTTTCATTTCAATTAATCTACAAATAGAAAATCTTTTCAAACAGTTATAAAACTGCTTTTATGTGATAACTATAGGTATATTGCTCAGAATAGTCTTCATATGAGGACCATTTAAAATGTGCACATGTTGTACACTAGTGTACATTACATAGAAATGATAAAGCAACTGATGATTCTCTAACCACTGAAAGGAATAAGTTGAGTATGAAAAGGCAGGAAACACAAAGTTCCTTAAATCCAACAGACACCTGAGAAATGACACTCTCCACCTTCCTGGCTGGAGGGGGCATGAACTTTAGACTTAAAAGGAACATATTATTTTTAGTATCATTTATTACGATGAACAACTTAGATCTTTCAAGGCGCTAGTATATCTACTGATATTCAAATACTGGAGTAATCAGGTGAAATTCAATTTTTTTAACTGCTTATATTAAAACAGAATGAAACACAACTATTTTGCTGCTAATCAACATTACTGACCTATATTAAATATTCACTTACATAGTACATGCTATGTATATTGTGTGCTAACTATTATGTGTGCAATTTTCTTAGTCCTTCTTTATGATAAGCAGTTTGAAAATACACAACTGAAGCTGCATATATAGGTAATACATTTCCAGGACAGTGTTTTAAAAGATTATGCAACAAGAAGTCTACTAAAATATAAAGACTGCATTGTTTCCATTAATTTACTTGGCTAAGTTTAAGATAAGTTTTTTTTGTAGGAAATAAACACTTTCAGATAACATTTTAAATATAACATTTTACTGAACAGAAGAGCAGGTGCTATTGATGTAATACCATAAATTTAAAACGTATACTTAAATGTAGTACCTTGAAGAACAATCTTGAAAAAGTCTGTCCCATCTCCGAGTTTTGTTAATGGGTAGGAAAGGACAACTATTCCCTAAAAAGCAAAAATAAAATAAAATATTGTGAACTAAGACTAAATCAAATCAAGATAAAATATGCAGCAGTGAGTTTTTACTGTAGAGGCGTTTCAGAGTAAAATTTTTTATACAACATGCTAACTGAGGAGGAAATCAAATCAAATTCAACAACATTTTACTATCAGTTTTATAAAGAAATACTAAGACTCCACAAAACCTCAACACTATTTTGCAGATGCTGATTTTTAAAATAATTTGACACTTAAGGCTCCTTACAAAACTCATCAGTCTTCTCTGTGAAAAGTAGGAGCTAACCTGTTAAAAACAGAAAGGTTTGTCACTTGGTTTCAAAATTACAACTTTGTTTAAAATTTCAACTAATATATGTAATTGTTCTTGCTGAGATTCTCTTGAACTGTACTCGGGTAAATAAAAGACTACAGATTTTTTTTTTCATCTAATAATGTCTTTGCAATGAAACAGTCACCTCAGGAACACTTGATGTTTATATATTCTTTTTTTCTTACTAGGAAATTTCAATCCATACCAGCATGCTATTTACAAGCAGAATACATTGATGAGATAGCGAGTGCTTTCTGACTATTTTTGCTTTTTATTTTTACTTTTACATCCCAGCATTTTCCAAAGAGTTTTCAAATTCTGGACCACATTCTTTGCTATAACAGTCTGGCCCCAACACTTTCCTTTGTATCCCAAACACCTATGCTTTAGTTATCTTCCTCAGCAGACATACTACTTACCTACTGCTTTCTCCACATGCCCAAAACACTTGGGCTCCAAAATTCAACAAAAACTACCTTTGCAAAACTTGCTCAAATTGACTCTTCCCCCACAAATCCTGGACTGTTTATTGAGTTCATAAGCAAACTTCTTCCAAAACCCTCCACATTCCATAAGCTACTAGACTCTCAAACTGACTGTGCAATTCCTCTAGTGACTCTCTCCTTCCTTGTCAGGCCTCGCCCCTCAGTCGGCTCCCATAGCTGATTTGGCAGCTGATTTTCAGCTTTGTCACAGCAAAATCCAGAGGATGATGAACTAATGAGAGAAGGCATCACGTCTAGTTAACAGACATGATGTCTGAGGATGTGTGAACATTGCTTGTGCTGTTGTTCCACAAATTTAAAATCTGCATTTCTCAGAGGGATGTCAGGAAGAAAAAAAGTTTCAGAAGAATGACAAGACTGAGGCACACAAGTCAGACAGAAGCATCTCAAATGTTTTTTGTTGCTTTTTTCCCAGAACACCCTTCATAAAAATCCCCATCTGCCCTTCCTCCTTTGTCAAAGCAGGATCTGATCCCTATTTTGGCAGTCTAGAGTGAGCGTGCTGTGCCACCACTAAGACAACCTAACATCAGTGTATTCTAAGGCTTACTTCAAGCTCAGACTGCAGAACTGGATTTTCCTACATATTTAATGCTGCATTAGCACCAGTTTTATCAGCTCTCCAGCTGCACTGTTTTTATGCCAAGCTGTTTTAGTCACCTACTAATCCATGTCAGCAGCAGCATATTCTCTTAACATAAGGCAGAAGCCTGAGAAAGACATTCTACACACTCTTCCTTTCAGCAATCAGCTATAGCACTGCATATATGCTTTAAATCATAGTCAGCTAATAACTGCTCTGCTTTCCTAATGGAAACATTTATTTTGGCAGAAACATTTTCTAATTTATAATCTATTTTTGTCTCCTTCACCATTTCCTTCTGAATAAGAATCCATGTTCTTCCATGTCAGGGCTGCTTGCAGACATAGCTCTTCAAAGCAGGAAACCCTATATATCCTCCAGGTGAACAGGGACAGGAAACTACACCCTGAGGAATAAAACCCCTGTTTGCTAGCAGCATTGGTTATTGATGTTTCCATTCATTCCTTTACAAGACCTAAGGGAGGCTGGATCATTCTGAATCAAATCACCTCCTATCACACTCAACTGCTGCCTGCTTCCAAAAGGGGTAGTTTTGTTCCTTTGCTATACCTAAGTGCAGTACTCCTGGCACCTCTTCAACATCACAATGATCCAGTGCAGAGAGTGAGAGCAGCAAACTATCCTCTCTCACTCCTTTGATACGGATAGTCTTCCTCAGTTTATTTCTCATGAATGGACTCAAACATAAGGTCAGATAAGCACTAGAGCTGGAAGTGGGAATATAGAGCTGGGGAAATAAAAATTTTTTTTGGATACAGAAAAACATTAAACCATTTCAGCTTATATTTTTAAAATGTTTGTGCCATTTTTTAAGGATTCAAGACACCCAAGGTTTTCTACAGTTATCTTGCTTTAATTTCTTTTCCCTTGTTTTTTGGTAACAGACTGAAAGCAAGCCTCAATTAATGCTATTTCCTGACACTGAAGCATCAGGGATGACTAAAAAGAGCCACAGAAAAAAAAAAAGTTAAACAGGATAAAAAAGAACACCCTAAAGAATTGACATTGCATTTTACAGAGAATACGTGTTTTAGGTAAGAAAAAAATATTTCTGCTTTTCACTAGTATAGCAGCATTGTACTTCCAATCTGAAATATATTTGCGGTTATTGCAAAATGTAAGTGAACACCTGGTAGTGATAAAAAACCCAATTGTATCTTGATGGTGGTAGTTGCTACAAATTCTTCTTCTCATAAAACTGTATTGCTCCATACAAAGGGAGAACTGCTTTAGAAATTATTACTCCGAAATCTGATATTTAACAGGATGGAGGTGCTTATTAATATTTTTAAAAAAAAAAGTACAACTTGACCTCCCACAACCCGTCCATTTTCAGCACAGCATTCAGCATATTATTGTGGTTTTAAATGGGTCCACAGTTTACAAACTATGACAAGAAAACCTCTTATAAAATTTCAGTCTGATAATGTAACAGAAAGGGGCAGGACTGTGAAACAATGAAGGCATTAGCAACAGGAAATGAAGTTCAACAAGGTCATAATTCTCCACTGCTTTAAGATATGCAACAGATGCACACAAAGACACAGAGATGCAGAATCTCTCCAGCTGAGCTGGAATGTGGAGGTGTCTTGTAAATATAACAGGAGCTATTTCAAAGTAGGACAAAATTTTTTTACTAGTCAGTTACCTGAATATATTTGTTGGTATGATCACAGCCTTCTTGCAAGTGTTTCAAATCCTCCTTTTGCAAATGGCTTGGTAGTGGAGTCTCAGATTGTTCTTTCACGATCTTCAGCAACTGAACAGGCATAGCTGCTTTATCTAAATAAAAAATTTTAAAGAGTCCTGAAGATACTCATCTTGTTCAAATCAAAAATTACTAGAGGTTGCAGTTTACTCAGAAGGGGAATATTTATCTATTTCACAACAGGAAAGTTTAATTGTGTAAGACTAAGAATTTTCATAGGGATTAGTCTTGTCTCAGTACCACAAATGCCAAGAAGAAAGAAAGTAACACTTCCTTGGCAATTGACAGTCATCCAAATTACTTGATTTTTCAAGCATTCCAAAACACCATAAGTGGCAAGAAAATATTGCTTTACATATAAATGAAAAGGGCAATGTAAACAATGTTAATATTTTATGTACAGAAATGCAGATAAAAAACAAGAAGAGACTTCTCCTTCCTCAGCATAAGGTCATGGATAAAAAGTCTCTATATTCAATTGCTTCCCTATAAGAAAATTTGACTGCATGAAAATAAAATGTCTATCAACTTATAATGAAAAAAATAAAAACTTATGCACAGATTTTAAAATTTTCATCAATTTTCCAGGAATGAAAAAATAACAAAGAATATAAGATGGGCATCTACAGTTGCTAAACACGGAACACACTGGTAAAAAGCTAAAAAACGTGCGACTGTGTCAACTACTGCTTATTCACTGTGCTGAAAGTCAATGAAGTAAATTTTTGGTGATAGTGTTATAATGCTGAGAATGGGGGATAGGAAGAATAGTCTATTACAGTGAAGTTACACATATGAGAAACAGAAAGAAGTGATCTAGCAATAAGTAGCTTACTGCTATATTTTCTCGTTATATGGTCATCTCATTCTTCTTGGGCTATCTTTGCTTTTTTGCTGTATAATTTTTATTTCAAGTGCGTATCTACATAAAAGCCACAGCATTATCAATCGTCTGTTTTAAGTACATTTTAATAAACTAAGAAAAAATGCTATCTGTTTTCTAAAACTCAGTTGGCAGTATTATAGCCACAGTCCTAATTTCAGACAGAGTTTTAGCAATGATGGTTTTATATGACAGTGAAGAACAGAAAAAAAAAAGTATTTCCTGTACTTTCAAATGGACATAAAACCTGGGTATTCTACTCAATAAAAGCTAAAACTACATTTCAAATTCAGTTCAAAAGTGCTTTTTCAGTGCTAGGCAGACTGAATTCTTCCAAAATATTCAGTTATAATGAAACAGAATTGGGAAACCACTGTAAAATGGAAAGATCACAAGTTAGAAACATGAGTCCATTCATATAGCTGCTGATGGCAACATTATAGATATTCTTTAAAAAAATACCTTATTCTTCAGAAAAAACAAAAATCCACCTCTCATTCCAGTATCTAAAGATATGAGACTTCAGTATTTACTCATGACTATTTCTCTAGTTGTGAATGAGCTTCCTTTCTCCTTCTCCATTTTTCAGGAAAATCCCCTTCTAACAGATATTAGCACAAAGTCACAGTCACTAAACGAGCATTCCATGAAATAAAATATTTGGCTCAAGGATCTCTTAGTCAAAATGACTATACATAGGATGACTGGCTTTTGTTTTTTCCTAGCTTCCAATTTACATGAGGAGGAAGGAGTGGCAGAGATGAATGGACCACAACCCCCATTCTCTGTCCCCTGTGTTTCTCAGGGGAAGGAGGTAGAGTAGTTGGGAGTGGAGCTAAGCCCAGAAGATGGGAGAGGTGGGGGAAAGGTAGTTCTAGATTTTTTTTTCTTATTTCTCATTATCCTATTCTGATTTGATCAGGTTAGCAAAGGCATATAGTGCTTTCGGAAAACTCCATAAAAGAATAGGGCGAAATAAACACTTGAAGAAAAGTACCAAGATCAGTGTTTACAGAGCCATAGTGCTGTCTACTCTTTTATATGGTTCCGAATCATGGGTCATCTACCACCACCACCTGGGACTCTTAGAATGCTTCCATCAACGCTGTCTCCGTACAATCCTTAACATCCACTGGTCAGATTATGTGACCAATACATCTGTTCTAGAACAAGCAGCAGTCACAAGTATTGAGGTCATGTTGCTGAGAACACAGTTGCGTTGGGCAGGACACGTCTCCAGGATGAGGGACCACCGCCTCCCTCCTAAGATCGTGCTCTATGGTGAACTTGCCACCGGCTGCCGCAAGAGAGGAGCCCAGAAGAAAAGACACAAGGACTCCCTGAAACAACATCTCAGCCTTGGCCATACTGACCAACATAACTGGTCTACTCTGGCCTCAAATCGGGAGGCCTGGAGACACACCGTCTATAACGCTGCTGTTTCCTTTGAGAAAGCAAGCAGGATCACCCTTGAGGAGAAAAGACAACGCAGAAAGAATCGTGCCTTGCAGAACATATCACCTAGAGTCTTTCTGCTGTGCCTTTTGCAATTGGACATGTCTATCTCGTACTGGCCTTATTAGCCACCAGCGTGTTTGTAACAAATGTGGTTAGAGCCTTTCCCAAATCTTCATTCGCGAAGCCTAGCCACGATCCTGACTTGATCAACAATAAGTTAAACTAGTTTGTTTGAGTCTCTTTTGCCCATAGTTGTAATTGGTGAGCGATCTCCCTGTCTCATTCCACAAAATTTAATTGTATTTTCTCTCCCCTGTCCTCCTGAGGCTTTAGTGGGCACCAGGTTTCCAGCCAGTGTCAACCTAGGACAGCACAAAGCTGGGAGGTACAACACCAGACAGGTTTCAATTTGTACTTGAGCTGAAGGAGAGGTCACAGCCTGCTACAGAGGGGCAGATGCTATTCTGTCTCTGTTGATTACTTTAACTAGTGAGGTATTAGGAGTTACAATTTCTGTGGAATGTTGCTGAGGCTAAAAATGATGCCTTTATCTGTATGTTTTCAAACACGAACCAGAAGAGCATTGTCATTAGCTTACTAGGATTCCAACCCTCTAGTGAAAAGAGCAACTAGAAGATTTACACAGCTTTTCAGTTCAAAGTATCTACTTCACACTTTATTCCAGCAGGCTGAGAAGCTGATCTATTCTACCTAGAAAGAATCAACTTCAAAGTTAATCAGCAATATTGATCTTCATCCAGCAACAGTGTAATGAGCTAGGGAGATTTCCAACATAACAGATTAACACTCTTTTTTTTCCTATTTCTCTCTGTTACAGTGCTTGAGCAATTAAATAGACTTTTCTGTTTGTTTTTTTTTTCTTCCCCATAAAGACATCTAACAACACAGAGAATTTTGTTATAATTCAAACATTACTGTTAAAACAAAGCAAAGAAAGCAACTAAGGTTTAGTAACTCATCTCTCTTATGACTACCCTCAATTCTGTAGCTCCTATCCCTTCATTTAAAAACAGCCTTTGCCACTTATTTCAATGGGACAAATATTCCACATGTGCCTTCAGAATTACAAAGGAGAATTTCTAAAAGGAAGCCATATGTAGGATGATGCAGTGGGACCTGCCCGTATTATTTACTTACTGTACACTACTACAATTTATTTATGTAACTAATATTCAGGTACAAAACAAGTGGGTTTTTTTCCCAGATATTAAACTTTTGTAGATATAAAACTAAGGCCACGTGTTTTAACTGCTAATTGTTGAGGCTCCCAGATTCTTGTTTTCTGGAATTAAAAAACTAAGACATGAGTGTAGCTCTAAGAGCCATAGAAGTAAATTTTCAAAAATCAACTAATAGGTACTGGCTTCCCAAATATGCATGAAGATATTGTTAGTGCTGTTCTTGGTGTTCACTACTCTCCTGAAGAGCAAAACATGAAAATAAGTCTGTCAAGTATCTTTCTTGTTCCCAAAAGACTGACTTTAACACTGACAGGAATCATTCCAACCTGAGTCTGCTGCACAAAAGCTTGTAAGTGGTGTAAACAGAGCTATTCATAAGGATGGGTAGTTAAAAAAACCAAACAATACCAACAGAGACTGCAAGAAGGGTAGACAGCATCATGGACACTCCTGGAAGAGGAAGGACACACAGCACATGCACACAGTGAAGGAGGAAGGCTGTGAACTACAAATATCTTTTGCCTTCCAGTAGTTAAAGTGACAAAAATATAGAGAGGGAGCAACCAAATAGCTTAATGATTTTAACAAACAAAGAATTGTATGAAAAGATGCACACTGTATGAGAAACCAGAAAGGATATACAGGCTGCATACTGTATATAGGATGTAACCCACCAGTCAACACCCCCAATGCAAATGTGATATATCTCACTTGCTTAAGTGAAATATAACACTGAGGATGGCTATGGGTTTAACTCTCATGCGCTGCTCTGCCTGTCCCTGACATTCTACCTACAAATTTTCTAGACCTTAAATTTCAGACAGTGGAACAATCTACCTCAATACAATAACTGTCTGTATTACCTACAGAATAGTAGCATGTATTTCAAAAGCATAAAACTCAAACCACAGTACATCAGAAAACAATTGCTAAGTAGAAATGGCTTTGAACAAGAAGCAGTCATTTTATTTTATTTTTTTTCTGGAATAGGACATTATTCCACCAAAATGTGGCAGTCAAAGAATCCCTCTTTCTCTAGGTCCAGGAACAAGAGAAAAATTCCTATATTTCTGAAGAACTTGACTCCATCCTTCTCACTTGCAGCTCGAGAGTACACACACCCACAGACTTAAATTAGGCATCTAGGTATTGGTTTGGGTTGCATGCACAGAAACTTGAAAAGCTTTCAGGTTCACAATCTTTTCATCAGTTCCCACAGAAAGAAAGAAAAAAAAAAATCAGCATTTCCTTTTAGGTCCAGCACAGCCCAGATACATGCTCTGAGAGCCTGGTAACTTCACTGCTTAAAACTCAAGCATAAACCCAAAGATCTATGCACTTATAGAACAGACAGTGGCTTTTAAAGACTGCAATTTTTGAGCCTTGCACTGCAAAACAGAATGGTAGGAAGAACCTCACCATTTAAGTCTTTATGTGTAAGCCTTCTTTTTCCTCTAGGCTTTTTTAACTTTCGCTTTAATTAAAAAAAATCTCAAATTATGTTTGGAAAAACATCAGAATCTAAACTCTCAAAATTTATTATACCAGCCTTCAGTGCACAATAATAAACCAAAAGCCACAGTTACAAGTGAAGTTAACACCACACAGCCACAAACACTACAGAACTGTTGACATCAACACCAAGGCAACATGACTGAAAGACAGGAACAAAAGAAAACTAAGCTACATGGAAAAAGCTAATATGTTCTTATCATCAAGACAATTCATCGCTGTTTCGCCCCTTCCTCCAT
Source organism: Neopelma chrysocephalum (assembly GCF_003984885.1). Classification (NCBI taxonomy): domain Eukaryota; kingdom Metazoa; phylum Chordata; class Aves; order Passeriformes; family Pipridae; genus Neopelma; species Neopelma chrysocephalum. The sequence continues at coordinate 2,762,044 of NW_020897704.1, forward strand.
GATTCTCTATGTAACATGAAATAGTCAAATTTTGTATGGCAATTAACATAGTAAAGCAGTACAAAGTTTCTAAAACAATTCAGTACAAAAAGCTGTAGGTAGCAAGTTCAGTGTACAAAGACATTGTCACAAAAGGACAGGGTTAAACTAAAGGTACCAACATGCCTTATAATTGTTTAAAGCACACAGAACATTCTAGCAGTGAAAAACACTTTATTAGCCATGACAGATGGATCAAGCTGACCTCCTGTTAGAACCAGGAATCGTTCCACGTACATTCTGAATATAGAAGCTGCAGAATTTTTTTGAGCAAGGAGAATCACTACGATTCAGTGAAGATTAACTGAACTAACAGATTATAACAAATTGGAAGAAAAGTCATTTCACTAGTAATGGAATGATGTCCCATCATAGATTTCATATATTTGAAGACATATGTCTTCCAAGTCCAGTTCTTTAAAACACTGTAATTCTGCTATTTTCTTCAGTAAAAATTCATCAAGACACACTTAAAAGAAGAAAAAAAATACAAACAAAAAATGAGCCCCTATTAGCATTCTAAATTATAAATAAGATGCAAGATAAGCTTTACCACTTTTACTTCATACTGCAAAAAATCAAAATATAAATATTATAGACAACAAAATTCCACTGTAAAAAACTGCAAGCACTTAATGCTGCAAAAAACAAAACTGAAAAATAAGCATATTAATATTCTCTACCTTGACTCCAGAATTAACCTAATTGAGGAGGAAGTCAAAGTTAGTCCTGTTCTTCTCTTATGGTGTATCATCATAATACATCAATCTATATCCACAGAATAGCAAGCAATTAACACCTCTCTGCCTGGATTACTCAGATCCATTTAGCATTTAAGGCTTTGTTCGAGACAACGATATACACTATTGAGTCCTGACTCTAGTTCTCACTACAAGAAAAAGACTATTCCTCTGTAGTCTCCTCTAGAACACTACTTTTATTCAAAAACTAATGAGAAATTAGCTTTGGAGCGCAAAAGCAAAGAAAACACAAGAAGTGAGAGGTAAATTTAAAAGTTTACTCCCTTCTCTACAAACAAGAAATACTTCAGTCATACACAAAAATGACATCAAGAGGATTAATGCCTTTTTGGGAAAAGGACACTGTAGTAGTCAAAGGCATGAGGAGATTCCTCATCCATCAAAGCAAATGCTACTTGTAGAGGACACATAAACTCATTGTCCAAATCAAAGAATAAACTACATGATTGTGTGGACTTCTGGAGGAAACCTCACCACAGTTTTGTGAAGAATGAAGGAACAGCCACGAGCATCAGCATCTCATTGATGTGGTCAGCCACAATGGTCGGTATCTGAAGCCCCTATAAATACAAATACAAGTCAGTGCAATATCCAGACTAACTGTACAAAAGTTAAAACAATTACAACATAGGTAATGTGTCATTTTAAAAGCACACGTGTGGACACAGTCATACACTCTTACTATAGATTATGCAAAATTTTCTCAAAAAAATGAATATTTACACCTTGAACAGAGTTGACAACACAGAACTACCTTAAACTCAACCTGCAGTCACAAGAGAAATCTTTTGTCAGACAGCAGTCTTAGTGAAATCAAGAGGGCCCTAAATGAACAAAATGTGCAGTCTGAATTTCTGTAAGAATTTCATCTTGTAACTTATGATTTCCTTGAGAATTATCATGAGAAGAAAATAAGAACTGTCAGCTAACTAAAACAGGAGAAACCAAGTTAGTAGCATATCTGAGCTTCAGCTTGCTCTTGCTGCAGATCTCCAGGCACTTATTCTGGAAATAAGTCCTAGCCTATTCTTACTATTCATAACACAGCTGGCACTTACTTTCACTAAAGTACAACTAGAATTCTCAAAAAAAACCCCCAAAATACAAATCACCAAAACAAACAAATAAACCAAAAAAAAACCCACAACCCCCAAACCAAAGCAAACAGACCAGAAAAAATCAAACCAAAATTGTCTTTAGTTCAGATTAAAATTTACTAATCTGACATTATGCAAAAGAGGCCACAATCAAACGTTACCTGAGGAAAGTGGGTTCTTACACAGCCATTATCTCAACAGTGTTTCAAGCTCTAGAAAGCAGCAACCCACTTGAAAACAGAGAGACCTCGGGCAGACTGGACTACACTGCGGATCCTCTCGGGATGTGAACTAACTGCTTCAGAGAGTCAAACGGCCAGCTGCAAGAAACCGAGATCTTTAAAACCAAGACCTCAGACGTATTAACAACAGAAACTCCTTTTCAGTGCACTCGGTGCCAGAGAAGAAACTTCCAGTACGCAGCGATCCGTCCCTCCAGCCCCCCGAGTGCCCGGCCCGGCCCACGGCGCCACTTCCGCCCGCCCGCCCGCACGCAGCCCGCAAACCGCGCGTGCCCGGGCGGCGCGCGCACGCGCGCAGGCGGCATCTGTCTCCCGCCCCCTCCGCCGCCCACGCACGCGCACCAGGGACCGTGACAGGAATAGGGACGGGGCAGGAACGGGAACGGTGCGGGAACGGAGTCAGGAACAGGGACAGGGAGAGCGACAGGAAGGGGGACAGGGACAGGAGCGGGACAGGGACAGGAGCGGGAAAGGCGGGGGAATAAAGCGTCGGGGCCAGCCGGCTGTCGCTGAGCCCCTGGCGGGGAGCACGGGCGGTCCCGGCGGTGCAGAGCCGCTGGCAGGACCCGTGCCGGCCCCGCGGGCGGCTCCTCTCGGCTTTTCCGCTGCTCTCCTCGAGCTGCCGACGAGCTGGTGAAGGCCCCGGAAGCCTCCGTGGAATGGAGTGCTCAGTGCCGTCAGGGACCGGACCCATATGCAGTGTGCCGCGGACCAGGGGATGCCGAGGCCGGGTTCGGGCGCAATTAAGAGCTGCCACCTGCAGAAAGTTAAAAAATAGGGGAAAAAAACACCCTGCTGCTTGCTGGTGTCTGTTGTTTAAAGGATGGGAGGCATCAGGCCAGGCTTTGGAAACCAGTATTCGTCAATGACAGCGACACGGGGACCCTGAGGCTTGCTGATGTTTGGATGCTGCAAGTTGAGACATGCCAAGATCCCATTTGCAGTGCTTGCCAATTCAAAATTAGAGCATTTGTGTCTCAGCATCACAACAGCAAGACTTCCTTTGGAGCCTTCAGCTCTCTCTAGTACTTCAGAGATATGTCTTCTGCCCGTCTGTGCTCCACTTTTTCCTTTCTCATCTCTGCAGTCCTGGATATCTGGGACAGCTCTCCTTTTCTTGTTTCCTATCAGTTAGTGACTTTTTTAAAGTCCCACTGGAAATAATTTTCTTCTTTCTCTACCTTTGAGTTGTTTTCTTCAGAACCCTTTCCCTGTTTTGGAACTGTTTTAGTTATGTCTCTGGAGTGTTTTACCGTATCACTTGGAATTCAAATTCAATTTAAAAAATGGGACTTGGATCCGTCCATGTTCAGGAACCCTCTGGAGGGACATCTATGCTTGATACTCATTTTTACTGTTGACAACCTTTTCTGGAACAGGCTTCTTTTCTTTGATCATCACTGTTCTCAATAAATTTTAATCCTGTACCTTCCATTGGGTATTAATGTAGCATGCTTGATTATAAGCAAAAATATTATTAAGACCTTGTTATGCAGGTGTGATAAAAATAGCCCACAGTGAGAGCTCAGATGGAGCTGAGAGTTGAAGCACACCTGGTTACATGGAGGAGTAATGATTTGGCCATCTGAAGAGCCAGCTACAGCAGAAAATATAGGCTGAGAAGTTTGGCTTCACTTGCCCATGTCCTTTGTTTCTATCAAAAGGTTTTGAGAAATCAATCTTATTTTTAGGCTGTTAAGTTCTGCCAAGCGAGCATTTCTGGTGGAATGTTGTCTGTTCTCTCTTACGACCTCTATTTTTAAATTATATTTTAAAAACAACAGTTTTGATCATAAAAATTTATCAGCAATAAAAGTTGATAAAGTGGTGAAGGATACATTCAGAAATTAAACATTTTTAGAGCCTCTTGTCATTAGGTAAAAAACCTGGATAATTTGAAAGAGTGCAAGGTGAGGTAATTATGCTTTAACCCACTGATGCATTTCTCTTTTTTGTTCTGTTTCTTTGTTTCATGTCTGTAAAAGAACTGTTTAGCAATTAAAATTATAGTGAAGTGAAATCATGGAAAGCTTATACATTATAGGTGAATTAAATTAAAATAATTTGGAAACGTCAAGTAGCACTCCAGAGTAATTTAAATGGTTACTTGATCTTCTCATCTTACTTCTCTCATCTTCTGTTGCTTTTGTTTCCAGTTACTTTTCCTAAATTTACTATTAATTTATTTTATAAAGTAATGCTAAACCTAGAGGAATTGGAGTTTTTTTTATGTCCTGCCCTATATGTAATCAAAAGAGAAAAATTAAGAAGAAGATGTAGAAGAGCAGAATTTGATAAAAGAAGATCCCAGTTTTATGTGTCAACAAAACAGTAATTGAGTCTGTCAGAAATTTTGCCTGAAAGCTGTTTTTCTTTAATTTTTAATTAAAGAAATGTTATATAATGGTAGTCATCATCTTCTTCAGTTACTCATTCTTCTTCAAGAAAATTTCCAGGTTTTGCTGGGAGAATATTGCAGTCAATATGAGAAGTTAGATGAATTACATTACATCAGGAGGTGATTTTTAATGTTCCAGTAAGTGTGTGCTGTATATTCTCATAGTACTTTCAGTAACCTTGAAATGTGCTGCAATTTATACATAATTGGCCCATCTTCGCGAACGAAGATTTTGGGAAAGGTCTTTTACCTTTCCAGCCTGCGCAATGGATTTTTTTAGGTGAGACACAGCCTGCGCTGAACTGAGCCCACCCTTTAATCCTAAGGTTCATCTGCCGGGGCCAAGCGCGCTTGGACAATGGCAGTGAGGTCCTCAGGACGTAGGTTTGTTTAGAGTGTCCTTCTCATAGATGGATGGCCACACAGGGCTAACGACCTCCATCAGGCCAGGAGACCGGGATTTGAACCTGTGGTCGCAGCAGTGAAAGTCCTGCACGCTAACCACTAGGCCACCAGGGGTCTGCAATTTATACATATCATAGTAGAAAATAGTACCTCTGCAGAGAAAACAAAAAAAATCCCCCAAATCAGAATTCTGATCTTAACATTGGTTTGCCTTGTGGCTTTCCATAAATCATGTTTAAAGCTTATATTACAAAATGAAAGTCCATAAATAAATAACATGATAGCCTTATTTCTTGAACTTCTGTTTTGAAGTGGGGGCTTGTAAGGAGGGTCCACATGTAACAGTCACCCACACTCATAAGCAGTTTAGGAATTCTTGAAAGCCCCAAATATAACTGAAATTTGGATCCCATGGAAAATGGTAAAAAGTTTCCATTCACTCAAGCAAGACCAAAACTTCCCCCTGTGCAATAAAAATATATGTAACATAACACATTGAATCAAAGCTTTCAGAAATAGAAGCCTTATAAATTAATACCTAGTCGCAGGAGCTTGTGAAAACTGTTCTCTTAATGAGGCAGGAAACTAGATAGGGGTTTTGGAAACTAGTCTCAAGCACGTGTTTTTTAAAAAAAAAAGTACTGGGCAAGATTTTCAAGTATGTTTTGAAAAGCACGCATTGTAGTGGCAGTCGAGTCCTTCAGCAATATTGAAAATTCTATCTGTTCAACCTTATTTTCCTCTGATATCTTACTGAACAGTAGCAAAGGAATTGTCCTACAGGATTCATTAGCAGCTGTCTTTGTATAATATTTTCCAAGTCCAGCATGAGACATTTCTCAGGCTGCTGATACAATGTGAAATGTGAAGTATATACTCAGATTCTATATAATGCAGCTTCCAAAAGGATCAACTTTCCTTCCATTTGAGAGCTATTGTAAAACTATTTCCAAATACCTCCACAGCTAAAGGTAGCCCTTTTTTACTCCTTTAACTTTGCTTTGGTTGATAGCACTTGATTTTTTAGTAAATTTTATGCATACAGGCCAAATTCAGGCAGAGATCCTTTGCAGTACATCTGAAATTATGAGTTGATAGGCTGATAGAAGTCAAAAATCCAGATTTATTAAATTTACTGACAATATTACAGTATAAATGTTTAACAATTTCTAGATGATTTCCAGTAATGCATTTTGACTTATTCCATAGTTCACGTGCAATGACTCAATAAGAAATGATTATAGCATGCTTCTCACTACAAAGCACTGTGCTTAAAGGATTTTCCTTCTGTAAAGGACAGTTGGATCCATAATTTTTTTTGTAACTGCTGGCAGACCTGAAATACAGAGGCCAGAATTGGAGTACTTTGAAATAAATATATATGAAGGACTAAAGTAATTCTTTGTTATTTGTTTTATATTAGTGTTCTATGTGATTGAAGTTCACTTACGTGGATATAGCTTATGTGGATGTAAAAATAATTGGAGCATACATTTAATAAGTATTTAATGGGTATGTTATGATAGGGAGCAAAATAAGCAGAGGAGGATAAATCTTTTATTAGACAAAATTGTGTAGGTTATAGAATGTACAAGTTATATGATAGCAGTGGAACACTTTCACAGATTATTGCTGATATTTCAGTAGCTCAGTCACAGAGCAGGTTCATGACTGGCTCCCTGATCAGAAGAAGCCACCTTTAATAATTCACTAATGAGGTAGTGGGTGAAGAAAGACTCATTTTGTGCAGGAGACAATTTTCTCCTATATGTAGGGGATAAGAAAAAGAAGTGGGAGAGGATCCAGGGAAAAGCAAGAGACTGAATGTAGGTAAGGGAATGAAGAAAGTCTCTACCATTGTCATTCTGGAGATATCTCTGCTTGTGACAATTCTGTGGTTCAGCAACTCTAAAATACATCTTAAAATCTCCAGGTTTTCTTGTAAAAGAAGGTGATATATGATAAAAGGAGTTTCTCATAAAGAATTGGTTCTTGTGCCTACTGGCCATTTCAAAACTTACTGGGGTTTTGAGCATTATTAAGATAGATATTAATAGAATATATGGACTTATTGCAGCTAGTGTAAGTTTTGGAAGCTGACTCAAAGCTGTTTGAAGTCAGTGTTAGTGTTTCCATTGGTTTCAGGAGCTTCATATTTATTGAATCATCACAGATACTACAGATTAGATTTTTGTTTGCAGGTATTAAATATGCTTCTTTGTTTAGAATGGCACATTTTTCTTTTCAAAATTTAATACACTCATTTAGTATGTTTGCTGTGTGGTTGTATTCTTAGCTAATATTCTTAGCAATAGGATTTTATCTTCTAATGAGGCAGCTACCCAAAAGCCATCTGTAGAAATGAACAATGATGGAAATTTATTATCTCTTTGCATAGTAGTTTTTTCTGTATTTTAAGTGAAATACTAAGTGAAATAGCTTTAAGAATGTTGAAATACTGTTCTTTATTCTAAAGCCTCAGCTGCCTGACTATCTATAGAACTTTGTGATTCCTTTACTGATGCTTATAAGCTTACACTGGCTAAGAAGGCTACTGCAAAAAATAAATCTGATTTATTTAATTTCCCGAAGTGTTGATGTGTTAGTGTGACACATATCCTGGGAGCACAATAATGAAAAGAAACCTCTACACAGCAGAAGCATGGAATCTTTTCTTCTGTTGCAAACACAGGAGTAAAATCAGGAATTTATTAGAGATATTTCTGTGAAAAAAGTACAATGTTCATAACTACTAGGTAATTAGAAATAAAGTGAGATGTTTAATCTTTTAAGTGCTTGTTCTTAATGTCGGAGCATTTGTTTGTATATCTATTAATTTCATGTGAATTTTGGTTAAATGTGCTTCAGTTGTAAACAACAGTGGAGAGCAATCCAGGCATATATTTTCAAGAAAGTTATAAAAAGAGCTTATTAAAGGGTGCAATTGTGTGAGCACAGATAAACAGAATTATTTCTGTAAGAGCATAAATATGTGTTATTTGTAAAATAGTAAAGTGTTTCTTGTTCTGTTATTTTCATTAAATGAAGCAATTGCTTTTTTATGACATATACTAAACCCTGAGATTTTTTTCTGTAGAAAATAGAATTCTTTAAACAGAATTCTTCAAGAACCAGTTTATTTGGAAAATTCAAGTTCTTCCATTTCAGGGATGGAAGTCTAACTGTGGTTATTAGCACAGGCATCACCGTCCTCGCTCTGGAAATCAGTAGATGCCATCATGGCATCATTTAGTGGAATGAAAGTCCAATGGTATCATTTAGTGTTTAACAATGTAAGGGTGATCAAAAACGCCCATCTTTACCCCACTAAGTTTGCAGTCAAAATACACTGAGACAATTAGAACTGAAATTACTTTATAATGTAGTGAGATACTTACTTTGAAACCAAAAAATACATCAAGAAGCAGAAAGATGACTTGGGAAGGATGTTACTGGGAAGCCTATTCCTATTAAGTGATTTAGCTTTCATTAGTGTGATGATAGTGCCAGTTTTCTAGAAATCATTGCATTCTCCAGCCTGGAGAAAACTGTTCTACATAAAATTAATTATAATTTATTAAAATATGGACTTTTTGGGATATATAAATTACCCCAAAAGCACAAAGAGCATTTGTTCTCTTTCCTGAAAAATCTTTAGCTCTTAGGGCTCAATTGTGATAATTCTGTCTTCATTGACTATAGTTGGATTATTCAAATTTTTTCCTGCTTTTTCACATTTAATTCTCTATTCCGCTTTGCATTGATGTATTTTTTAATTATATATTCTGGCTTTCAGGAAGATAAAAGGAAAATTAGGTTAAAATCAAAATTAAATAAAGAGGGGAAAGACCTGTGGCTTAAACAGAATGACTTTATCTAGTCACACTAGTCATGTTCACCTCCTGTCCTGAAACTGAATGTTTTCTAAGAGATCCTTAATTCAGGTTTTAACTCAAAGAGCCTTAAGTGCTTTACAGTACCCTGAAGCTAAAGCATAGGGTATCCAGTGCTCTTAACCTTTTTAGCTTCAGAGTTCTATGAAAAACTGAACAGAAGTTGTTCTACTGTGAATAACAGACCACCTTATTTAAAAACATTTATAACTTTGAAGAGGTTTGTCATCAGTTTTCCCAACATTTTCCTCTGTTTATTTTCTTGGGTTAGATAATTGCTTCTCCATTACAGAGAAACAGAAACAGCATTTTCCAAAACATAGTAAACATAACATTTTTTTTACATTTGGAACTAGCCAAAATATTCAAACTGAGGCAAAATATACCATGTTTTTTTGACCAAGACTGACATGGAAAAGTGTCCCTTGCCGCGGTCCGCGGGGGGAAGGGAAATGGGACCGGGCACTGCAATAAGGGTTCTGACACAGTTGAGGTCTCATGCAGCAATGCCATTTATTTGGGGGGAACAAGGGTTTAAATAACGTAGGTTTGAGGGGTGGATTCTAACCTGGGGAGGCGCAAGAGATTGACAACTCAGGGAAAAGTGTGATAGGGGGATAGGGGAAAGGTGGGCGGAACTCTCGGGTCTCTGAGGGAATGAGCCAATAGTAGCTCTCCCTGCATGGTGGCAGGCTGTGACCAATGAGCAGCAGAGGAGCGGGAAAACTGGGGAGACAGGGTAACAAACAACTTTTGGAGGGAAAATCTGAGGGAGAAAAGGGGGGCAATATGGAGATATGACAGAATTCATAAAATTTAACAATAAACTGAGGTGCATAAGAATTCATAAACACACAACAATAGACTGGAGAAAAACTGTCAGTCTGGTGGGTGAATTATCAAGTAACAGGTCCCTTTAGATCCCATTTATGCTTTTCCAGGCAACATATCTTTCCCAGTCTGTCTTCTTATCCAGCACAGTCCCTCAGCAACTGAATAAGAAGGAAGCACAGGTAGAACTTCTGACCTTTGTGATAGTATCTAACAGTTTAGTGATGAGGGTGCAGAGGAGAATTGAAGGCACAAGAGGCAAAGATCATGGGTTGAGGTAAGAACAATTTACTGGAAAGAGCAATGAAATAAGGAAACAAACCAAACGGTAACAGCAACAATACTAATGACAGAGGGTACAAGAAAAGAAACTATTCATATGGAAAAGAACCCCCCAATAATAGATAACAGTGGACGGCTCCCTCCACTATGTTTTCTCTACCAGAAGGAATCCCTTCTCCTTGGAAGATAGTCCCTTTTCCCCACTCCTGGCAATGACATGAGGTGGTATACAATAACCTTTGTGTCCAGGCCATGCCCCCTCCTGGCTACTGCAAAAATTATCCCTGTCCTGACTGGAACCAGGACATCATAACTCAAGAGTGCTTGTGATTTTGTCTGTTACAGGCCACATTTTTTTGAGTGCAGTTGTGTTGTGCTTGATGTTTTACATTCTTGTAGACTTCAATGGGAGTTAAAGCCATGTGGAATTTTGCAGAAATAAGGATTTTTCAGCTGTGTCACGACCTTATTTAACAGACTGATGAGCATTTGAGAGGTACTACATGAGCTCAATTTCACAGAAGTGTTAGGGCAGATATTCATGCCCTGCAGAATTATGAGAATATGCTGATGTGTTCTTACAACCTTGGCAGTGGTCTTGTTGCCATGGTCTCTAAAATATAGCACACCTCCCAAGTATGACAATACTGTCATAAAAGTTGAAAAAAAACATAGGTCAGTTGGAGGGCTTGTGAAGGATATCAGTGCAAATGATGAAAGGCTTAGGAAACATGACCACCAAAGATGGATGAGGTTATTCTAATGTGGAGTCATGTGTGTATAAACATTAGAAACAAAGAAGAAATAATTTTTTTCTATGTGTCCATAGCAGAAGTACTAAGCTTAAATTGTGAAATGAATGATTCTTATTTGACAATGGGACAGACTTTCTGACAAAAAAAAAAGTTGAGATGTGGAATATTTTTTCTGAAATCTGCATTACTGAATGGATTTTTTTGGACCAGGTTAATAAAATGTTTAGTTTAGCTAGCTAATTTGTCTCAGAGTAAATGGATGGATGGATAAGATACCTTCTGAAGGTCGTTTCAACTCTGTTTTCTATGGTTCTTTAAGATTTGGCTTGAAATCCTTACTTAGTTTAAATTTATTCATTTCTTAAAGCTATATTATTCTCAGTTAGACAGCATTGTTCTCATTGTTTATGTGAACTGAAAGTAATCACCAGTCTAGTTTGAAAATCTATTTATATGCAGACTGAAATAAATATTTAAAGTTTGTTGCTTTTTTGTGACTCAGTATATATTCATTGGATGTGGTTAATACGAGCTTAAAAGCTGTCATTTAGTTTTATTTTAAACAATCTTGCTTGATTTTTTATTGTCGCATTTTCATGCTGCATTCATTCTTTGTTCCTTTTTGTATATTGACAATGCCATTCAGTTTTGTGGTTTGTGTGTTTTAATGTTATTGGTTTAATTGTCATCTTTTAGATAACATAAAAATCTAAGAAGTGCTAATGATTTCAAAAATTTTAAAATTTGTTTGGAAATTTGATTAGTAGCAAAAAGGAATAAACATTGTAAACAGTGTTTTCTGATATATCATAATTACAATTACCTTCAACTGAATTGACTAAAACTAGGTGCTCAACCAAGCATCTAATTATTTTGAAAAATTGCAGTTGGATGCCGCATTTGCACTGAATAAAGACAAATTCCTGATACGGATTTCCGCATCTTTAAGAAAGCAATCAAGTGTGAAGGAGCATAATAGCACACCAAGTTTGGAGCTTGCAGCTTTTGCTAATAGAAATAGTCTTTTCTTAAGTGAGATGATCAATTTATTTGCATATGTTTATTAATATTATTATTTGTAACGGTAGAGAGAATGTCCAAGATGGTATTTTTAAAGAAAACGGGACATTTTTCCAAGAAGACACATTAGAAAGAGTCATGTAGATCACATTTGTCTCAACCTTGGTGAATATGAGTATTTCTTTGCTAGTTTCATGTGAATCTTTTGTGTGATTCTGTTCACAGAACATTGCAATTGATCAAACACTACATATCTGAATATGTGTTCTCAAATGTGAAGCTGTCTCTGAAGCATCTACAACAGTGAGGATAGCAGTTTTAGCTTCTCTGTGGTTTAGACAGGTGAATTTTTCTAAACAAGGTTCATTTCTTTTTAAGAATAGGGACTACTGATGAGGTCAGCAACATTATGAAAAAGATAATTACCAAAAAAGTCTGGGGGGGGTTGACTCTCAGTTGTAGCCAAGCACCCACTCAGCTGCCTCACCATGACAGAGGAGCCAATAGAACAGAAGCGAGATAGCTCATGTGCCGAGATAAAGACAAGGAGATCACTTACCAATTGCTGTGGCAGGCAGCATAGACTCAAAATAGGGAAATTATTTATTGCAAATTAATATAAATATGTAATTACTCTTTCAGGTATTAAGAAACAAAAAGCAAATCAAGAAAAAAACATTAAACATTTAGAGAAAACAACCACTCCTTTTCCCAAGCTTGATTTCACATTAGACACCTCACCTCCCACCTTGTTATGGCCACAGGTGGTGCTCAGTGCCTTCAATGAGGCGAGGAATGGCAATGGTGGAGGGGTGATGGTGTTTGCAGTCAGGATATAGCGGTTCCTTTTGGTGCTTCTTTGCTCTTTTTCTCTGCTTTGGTTCACAGGCTCTGTGCCTTCGGGAGTATATTCTCTGCCATAGAATACCTCTTGCCCCTCTGACCTCAGTGTTCTCTTGCTGTTTCCCTTAGATTCCCTCCTCCTATTTCTGTTCCCTCATTCTCTCCATATTCCCTCCTCTTCTTTCTGTTGTTTCTATCCTTTCTCAAAAACATTTTCCCAGAGGCAGCACCAAATTCAGTGGTAGCTTTATCTTTGGCCTGTGATGGGTCCAGAGCCATCTGGAACTGACTGTGTCCAGTGCAGGACAATCACTGGCCTACAACCCGCACTACAAAAACCTTGTCATGCCAACACAGAAACTTTAATCCACGTTGCTTTTTCAAACAGAAAACCCATATCCAATCATCGCTCTGAGAACTGCATAGAATCATCAGGAATCTGAAGTTCTGCATGTTCTCATCAGCTTTCATCATTCCTTTCTTCTCAGCCTGCCTCAGGGCTTTTAATTTAAACAAATAATATATAAAATGTGTATTTTTTAGCTATTAGTCTGACTTATGGGATTTTCAGCAGATATTGCTAGTCATTGACAAAGATAACATCATTTGTATTGATGTCCAGCTCTAAATTTCTCTCAGTGTGGGCAAATTTTACTCTTATTTATTAGTTTTCTTACTCTAGTATGTAGGAAATTTATCAGAAACTAACACCACATTGTCCCAAGGAGAAAACCAGCCACTTGCAGTAAGTGCTTTCAACTAGCAGAAGGCAAGAGAAGGCCAGCAAAGTAATAAGGTCAGTCTGATGAGAGGTAGTTTTAGCACAGCAGCAAATTAAGCTTTGCCGAGGTCAGCAGTTCAATTTCTCAGTGAATTGTGTGTCCGTTTTCCTGTTGGTCTGACAGAAGCCAGTCTCCACCTGTGACAAAAAGTCAAGAGGGAGAAAAAAAGTCAAAAGGCATGAACTGTGGTGGACAAGGTTTAAAAAAATGATCATAATGAACAATGTACATTATTACCTTCGTTGGAGAAATATTCAATAACCATTCGAGAGAATTCAAATATCCCACAGCTAGTGTATTTTACTAAATGATAGTAGAAATCACAAACAGAGATTTTTAAAAAAAAAAGCAAAAAAGAATTGAAGTAGTGATTGAAGATAATTACTTTGTACACCTCTTAAAGTCTGAAAATGCCATCACTGCTTATTAACTCTGCCTTTTTTCTCGTCCATCATTCTTCACAGCAGTTTCATGAAATGCTTGGGATCAGAAGAAGAAAACAAGACAAGGGTTTCTGTATTCTGTGGGTCAGAGCCTCTGGCCTCTTTGGAGAGGACTTTCTACAGAATTTTCTAAGGGCAGTGCAGTTTGGCACATCTCACAGGTGAAAAGATTCAGAGATGATAATCATGAAGTCCATAGGCAAGATAACAGCAAGACATTGATTAATAGTCTGTTTACTATCATAATCTTATTCTAAACTTAATAACCACTGAAATATAGAGTGATTTCCCATATGACGTTCTTGCAAAACAAAGTATGACACACTACTGAGAATATTAAAAATCTTCCTTTCTTATATTGATGTCAGGAAATCAGATTGTTCTGGGAACTTTTATCAGGTGGTACTGATAAAATGAAAATTTTACCAGTACTACCCAAATGATAATGTATGAGAGAGCACAGCTTCCACTAATATCAACAGGTGTTGCATGTAGTCATATGAGGATTGATGTGGACTCTGTAGAGTGACATTTCAGAGATTAATGGATATTTATGGTAAGTCATGAACAATCCTTAAATGAACTATTTAACTGTCAGAGGCATGTCTACATAGAAAATCAGAGAAAGGTGATATGAAGAACTGAAATGGAAAACAAGATAGAAAAGGAGCACGACAAGAAAAAAGAAGGCTATAAAAACCATAAAAGATACAATTGACATTTTATTAACTGACCAGACACCTATAACTTACTGTAAATCTATACAATCTCCCTTAGATAATAAACTAAGATAATTAAGAACTCTGAAATAAAGTAGACTAAAATTAACCCTTAAATTTATTGATAACTAAGGAGGAATATCCCTATGGTAGACTTTTAAATTTTATAAGGCTCTAATGAAAGCCAAAAGATGTCAGTCAGTCTTGTGAAACATCAGGTAGGGCCATGATTATGACATAATGCCTTTCCTTTAAATCAATGCAGTAATAGTTATACTTTTTTTTTTTAATACTACTGAAAATTGTTCTGAATTTTTCACAAAGACGAGAAACATCCTCAGAAAGTAAGAATCGGTAACTGCCACTGTCTGTTCTAACTGTAAGAGTAGGAAAGCAGTCTGGAAAAGGAAAAATTTGTCTAAGAGAATAGGAAACATACTCATCTGTTGCCTGTTCCAGGTGGGAAATAAAAATTACCTGCACCTATTGGCTGCTCAAAGAGGTGGTGTGCTATGCCTCTTTATGTTTCTACGATACAAAATTGAATTGAAGTTTTCCAAAAATGGAGCATCTCTCTGAAAACTTTCCATGTTGCACATACTGTTCCTTTCGTAAGCAAATTGAATTTTGCGCAAAAACTTTATATGAGATCTTGGAGTCTCACAGGGGATGTCTGGGGATGACTCATCTTTGCAATGAGATTCTCTCTGTTATTTTGATGGTCCCTCTCTGAGCCCACACGTTTGGAGTTGCCTTCCCACCTGTGGGATGTTTTTCTTTCCCTCTGGAATTATTTGTCCCCTCTCTGAAATCTGTCTAATTTGCTTGATACAGGTATCATATATCTATATAATCTTTTACTAGTATGTGAACATGAATGTTATATTGCTGATTGTAGTGGTTTGAACCAGGTTTTCCCCCTGAAGCTAAGAAAGTGGTAACCCCCAGGGGGTGGTGACCCTTGAGATTTGAACCAATCTGCGCTCCTGCAAAATATAAACATATCTCTAGACTGGAAAAGAAGAAGTTGTTCTTGTTGTTGAAGAAGAGGTGGCCATGTTGTTGTAGAGCCACGAGGAGCCGGGGCAAGAGCCCTGGGGGCTCTGCCCCCCCCCCAGCCCTGGTTGGGGGGGGTTACGGGGACTCGGAACAGTGTTGAACTGGGCTGAGTGCCTGTAACTTGAGAAGCTGAAGGAGTTTTCTCCACCGTGAATGGGCAGACAGAGCAGCAGCAGAGACACCAGCGTCCGGGAGCAGTGGCAAAGAGCCAAGCAAATAAGAAGAAGCAGCAGAGCTGCCGAGCAGGAAGACACAGAGATCTCTGATGGGGAGAGTCAGTGAGAGAGTTTGGGTAAGAACTGAACAACCAAAACTCCCCAAACTCCCTGGAGACTCCTCCGAGAGAGAGGAGGATGATTTACTTGAAAGAGTCTTGGAGTGCAGTATGCTGAGAGAGGAGCAAGAAGCTCAGGCCTCCTGAGACCTTAGCCAGGATGGCCAAAGGAATGTGTGTGTGGGGTGACCTTGGGCCCCCCTCCTCACTGCAGCTTCAGAGAAGCTAGCAGCCTTCTTCAGGTAGAGCACAGAAGCTCTGCAAAGGGGCTTGGATCCCCCTGAAGATACCAGACCGTCACGAAGGCTTCTGCACTTCGTCGATATGACTGTGGTGGAGCAACCTTTGTCTGGGGTAACGCAGCCCACGGAAAGACCCTCGTTTTGAAGACGGAGGGCCGAGAGAGGCTTGGAGGCCTCCCTCTTGTGTGCTGGCAGAGAGCCAGCAACTGCTGCATGGAAGAGGAGACACTGCTGCTCTAGAGAGAACTGCTGCTCAGAGACTGGAAGAGGTCTTTTCTTCTTCTTCCCTCCTGGACTTTTATTTGGAGGGAGAAGAGATTTGGCCCATTGTAAATATTATTTGTCATGGTAGAGATAGAGTTAAGATTGTATGTAATGTATTATACTATTTATTTATGTGTACAGTCACTGTAATATAATTCCTTCCCCCCATATTGAGTCTTGTGTTTTTGTCTGGAAAACCCATCTCACACTGGGTTGAGATGTGGGAGGGGGGCTAGGAATCAGGAATTGGATTTTGGGCTTTAAAACCATGACACTGATAAGTGTGCTTTGCTAGTGATGTTTCTAGTAACGTGTAACATACGTATAACACGTATACACCTGGTTTGTTGTTTCTGTTATTAGTCATTGCTACCGTATTGATATTGCTATACATTTAATTGTTGCTCTACTGCTGCTGTTATTGCTTGTTACCATTTGTGGTTGGTGCCATAGCACTGGTTGATACTGTATTACTGATTGCTGATAATTTGTGATAGCTTGAGATTTATTATTTATTTATTCTTTATATTTTTTTTCTTCAATAATCATAGGTATAGTGACTAGTGGTGATTTTTGTGGTACTTGTGGTGATCTGTAATAAACTGGAGAAATTTAGACGATAAAGGTTCAATGTTTTTGTCTATTACAGAACCCTAAGAACTCACAGTCCCAACCTCTCCACACCCACAGACTATGTAATCCTTTGTCATGGTTTAGGAATGGTATTCCCCAGTTTAGTGTTCCCACTGAAACACCCCAAACCATGCACTGCTTCCTCACTCCCCCTTCCCCCCACTCCCAGCTCCCGCTGTGGTGGGCTGGACAGGAGAGCTGGAGGCACAAAAGGTAAAGATCACAGGCTGAGATAAGAGCAATTTACCACAAACAGCAATGCAATAAGAAGATGAACAGTAACAGCAACAATATTAACAACAGAGCGTACAAAAAGGCAAACAATTCACACGTGAGTGCTCGCCATGCAGAGCCTGTCAATACCTGAGAGCCACTCTTTCCCCCGCCCCTGGCAATGACATGAGGTGGTATAGAAAAACCTCTGTGTCCTGGCTATGTCCCCTTCTACCTACTGCAAAAATTAACCCTGTCCTGGCTGGACCCTTTAGGTTGTGACAGATGATTGGCTTGGAGGAGTAGGGGAGAGCTGTTTATCTCAACTTTAGTAAAGCTACTGACCATTTCTTAAAACAGCTTGTCTCTGAGGACAAAATTATTAAGTACAGGTCATATAAGTGGATAGTGAAGTAGACTAAAGACTGGCTGAAGAGGTGGTCTCAAAGGATTGTGGTCATCAGGGCAAAGTCCTATGGGAGAACAGTTGCTAGTTGGTGACACAGCAGTGGATACATTTTCACCCAATACATTTTTGTTAATGGCCTGGATAAGGGGACAGAGTGCACCCTCAGTGAGTTTGAATATGATGCAAAACTGGGAGGAGCAGCTGATAGCTGTGCTGTCTACTCTTCAGAGAGACCTCAACAAGCTAGAGAAGTGGACTGAGAAAAACACAGGAGATGAGCCATTTTAGAGTGAATTCATGAAAGGAGCTTCACCTGTGGTCTCTGAAGGAGCCCATGAAAGAGCCTGTCTCTCCCCACTGGTTGAGAAAGGAGGAACCTGCCTCGTTTAGACTATTGTGCCTGAATACTAAGTGAATATGCACCTTTTAAGCAGCCAGTTTGTAGAGCCTTAGCACATAAAATCAATATGACAGAAAGGATATTTTCTATCATCTGACAACTGGTTTTCAAGAAGTGGAATAAGATCTGAAATGACAGTGGAATACAGAGCTGAAATGACATGAGTTTCCTCACCGTTGTCACTGTTTCAGTCCTGAGTAACGCTACCTGGTGCTTGTCCTACCAATGTCCTGACAGCTTGTCAAAAGACTCCTTGGAAATAGTTTTCACATGATTTACTGCATCAAACAAGCTGTCTTTATGTTCCAGTTCAGGCTTGACAAATTTGTCAGTTTCTCCAATCTTTTTACAGTTCACAAAGTCAACATTGCAGTGAAGCAACAAATTCTGAGAGATCTGCGAGGAAACCCCTGGTGATTGCTTCAAGTGTGACTAATTTAGGAATAGCATAAGATATTTTTAAATCTCAGCAAAAGAACAGATCTTGTAAGGTAGCAGGAGAGCTTCATTAAAAATTATTTAACAACATCTGAGAATTTGCTGTGCAGCAAAGATTTATGTTCAAACATTCTCACTCGTCTAGGAAAACTCAGTGCTTCCCTTGAGAAGGTATTTGGTTCAGATTTGTAAGCTCTTAGAGCATGAGTTATAAAAATGATGAGGATAGAACCTTTAAGCAGTTGAGTGAGGAAAAAAAACCCTCTTGTTTTGCTGGCTGGATAAACAACTTAAGTCCTGCATTCGTCAAATATTGTCATCCATTTGAAGTTGTGTTAGCAAAGAAGTTTTCCACTTCATATTTTTTGCTATTTTTAATTTCCCTATTGCAGAGAAGAACAGGGTATTAAGCTGTTACAATACGTATGGCAGTTAACCAAGAAAAACCAGATGTTAACAATTTTCTCTCCTTCTTCCTTTTCACACAATATGTTATTTTAGTGTAACTGATTTTTGCCGTGTTTTAACAGATGACAGAAGTTAAGAGAAGCAAAACTATCTAAATTACTAGGGTGTCCTAGTTTCAGATGAAGTGGAGGTAATTTCTTCTCATAGCTGTTACAGTGCTGTGTGTTTGATTTGGAATGAGAATGGTGTTGATAACATACTGATGTTTTGGTTTTTTTGCTAATTCATGTTTATCCTAAGTCAAGGACATTTTTGGTGGTCTTTTGTTTGTTTGTTTTTGTTTTGTTTTGGTTTGTGTCTCATGCTCTGCCAGTGAGGAGGTACACAAAACAAAAGCAACAGGGAAGGAGCATAGCTGGGACAGATGACTCAAACTGGACGAAGGGATGTTCTGCACCATTGAACAGCATGCCCAGTATATAAACTGGTGGAGTTACCCAGAAGTGGGGCTGATCTGGGTTTGGGAGTGGAGTCTGGCATCCATCAGTGGGTGGTGAGCAATTGTATTGTATCACTTATTTGTTTGTTGGGGTTTTTCCCCCTTTTATTATAATTATTATTATTATTTACTATTACTATTATATTTTACTTTTTTTTTCAATTATTATACTGTTCTTATCTCAACGTACAGTTTTACTTTTGATTCTCCTCCCCATTCCATCACGGTGGGGGGAAGAGAAGGAGGTTGAGCAAGTGGCTGCATGGTACTTATTTTCCAATAACACAGGGGAAAAGAGGGTGAAGAGGAAAAATAAAAATACACAAATATAAACCAATTGTGACTGTATGAAGTTCTAAACTGGAATGAAGATTTATTCACATCACTTTGGTACTTTATCAAATGATACAGCCTATTCACAGTAGCATATGATGTACAATGTTGAGGGATGGAATTCTTTTACTGTTTTCTGTACTGATTTAATCTCTTCCATGAAGTGGAGTGATCAGTTCAGCTTTTTGAACACTGCATTGGCTTTTTCTGAATATCGACAGCAGGCTCTGAACAAAGACAAAGCAGATTTGTTGCTTAACAGAGCAACATATTTGGCAATGCTTCAGAGGACAAGAAGTGATCTTTCAGTGCTGGCCAAAGCAGCAGGACTCACAGTTGCTGACAGGACCATAGGCTCGAGATTCCTTGAATGTGCGGGCAGAGATATGTAATTGACATTCACAAAATCACAGAAGTCTTTGGAGGATTTGTGGCACAGGACTAGAAATGTGACTTACAATCATTTATACAATTGCTTCTGCCTCATAATCTTAGCACTAAACTGAGTGTTTGGCCTTGCTGTGCAGTTATACATCAAAGAGCCCAGGGTAATAACAAAACCTTTGTTCTTGTGACAGGCGTGCAAACATTACTTGAGATTGTTTTTTTCTACTACGCCTGGCATTTTCTCTATCAGAGGAGAGAAATACCAAACTTGACAAATCTAACCACTCTTGCTCCAAATACTTTTCTGGAAATCAGTGTGTTTCACCTAGCAGGTTTGTAAATTCCCCAGACCTGATGTTCTGTCCTCAAGACGAAAAATACTTCAAAATATGAGGATGCTTTTTTACCTTTTGGGGCCCAATATATTTGTTCCAGCCTGCAATTTGTGAAGCAGTTTGTTCACAAAGTCTTCAACAATTTCTTGTGTCTTGAGAAAGTGTTCAGTCTGTTAATCAATTGGGAACAGCTACAGGAGATTATCATGGCTGGGTTTGGCCCAGTGTTCTCCTTTCTATTTTCTGCTACCAGGAGGTGTTTGGTAGTCTCCTGCAGTAAGTTTCTTCTGCCTGAGGTCATGATTTGGGCACTCCAAAAGTACCTTCTAGAGGCTGGGCATAATAGAACATGTCAGCTGCAAGTAGCCAGGCAGCTGCATAGTTCAAGGCAGTTTGGATTTGGTTGGAGCTGCATGGAAGCACTTTTATTTGTCTAGTCCAGCTAGGCTCCATGCATGCATATTTTTGCTAACTTTACACCAACAGAGTTTACCTGGTCAGGAGAAATTCCCCATTGCTGGATGTTATCATAGATTCTACTTATTGCAGAACCTGCTAATACCTGCTGATCATCAGCTCCGCATTCTCCAACCTTGTCCGTGTAAGGTGCTGTTTTACTGAATGCTGAACCAGCCTGAGAGCACTCTGTGATCTAGCATGGTGAATTAGAGGATTTTCTTGAAGAATGTCCATAAAAAATGGCCAGAGTATATGTGACAAAAAAAAAATGCCAGAGTATATGTGGCAAAAGGAACATGTGAAAATGTTGGGCTTTGCCTCTGTGCTGTGCTCTGTTGGTTTGGTGCAGTGAAAATGCAGCAGGTTCCCTTGCCAGGGGACTACCCAGCTGTAACTTGGAACAGAAGAGCCATTTGAGATCAGTAGTGAATACGTAAACATAGCATTAGATTATCCCCATGTAAGGACATGATGTAAAATTGAATCAGTATGAATAAACATATTGTTTGAGACTGTAATGTATACAGGAAGCCACAGGACCTGTTGTCACATTATATGGCTGTTACAGCATTTATTTTATGTATATTTATTTTATGTATATCTAAATTTTTACATATTTCATGCAATCCTAATACTTGACACAAACGTCTATCTCTTTATGCAATGTTTCTGAGTGTTGGAACACAACTGCCTGTGCTAGAAAGCTTTTATCTTTTCATCTAGTGTTTTTGACAGGATTTCTTGATGTGCCACGAGTAACCTGAAGAAGTCCTGGGCATGATACTGGAGTTGGAAAGTTCTAGTGAGGACTGCCAATAGATAGTTCGTGTGCAACCACCAAATTCCCAGGATAACAGTGGTTACTAGTGTAGAAACACTTTTCTGTGCCACCTGGTTTCAAGATCCAGTAATATTCTCAGTAAATTTAATTTACTAGTATAATTCCCAGCTGTCTCATCTTTCTTTTCTCCTAATTTTTATCTTGATCTCCATAAAACTCCCTCTAATCTCTTACAACCCAGAGTTACTGAGACTGCATTCAGAAAAGGGAGTTGGGTCTTTCCTACTTAGGAAACTTGTTGAAGGGTCAATTAAGGAAATAACTTAAAGTTGCTTTTATTGCTTCAAGTTCCCACAAGTGTAATCTCTCAAACTTTTCTCTGCAACTACCTAGGTCTAGGAATTTAATATTTTTGCCCCTCATGCATCACAGAATCCATACACTGAAGTTTTGGAAAAAATAGTTGATAGACTTTCCTGCCAATGCAATATGCAATGAAATATCATAAAATGCAAGAAATAAAAAGAAAAAAAATGCAAGCATAAAATTAACTGCAGAAGTGCTTAAAAGCATGCAATAATTAATATACCACATTATTTTAGACTCTCTAATGCCATAGATACATGAATTTAATATTACTGACATAATTAACTCTTGTGAAATCAGTAAGACATCTCACAATGTCTGATATAAAGGACAAACATTGGTAATTGCAACAGCATCACATATAGGTCAAAGAAAATCTTTTTTTTTTTCAAATTCTGTAGTACAATGGAGCAGATTTAGTAAAAAATTCAGAAATTTTCATGACCACAAAATAAAAGAATACAAACCCAAGAGTCAGACCTCTTAAAAGAAAGTAGCAATTTTGTCTTCTCTCTTCTGGTGAAAGTTCATATAAGAAAGGAAAAACTATCCCCTCAGAATTTTACCTCAGGTGTTTAAAATGTAATTTATGGATTCCCATGCGGTAAACTTGTGATTTCACTCAAGGGAAACAGGAATTTATTAAGGACCAGAGGTAAGTTATTAGAAGCCCTTCTGGCTAGCCTAATATTTTCTTCTTTTTTTACTATACCAGATTTCCTGATGGAAAAGTGATTGCAGGTGTTCAGAGAGATATGGATTCAGCTCACATCATCCAAAGTTAAAGCTGGCAATTGAAATAGATGTATCTGTAATTTCTCCATGGGATGTTTGCTTTTCAAAAGTTCTGTATAACTGTATTAAATAATAGTCAGACACTAGGCTAAGACCAATGAGTCTGTTCTGGTGAACAATGGTCAAAGGGAGATTTCTGTTTCTGTGATCCTGGTAAACCAAAAGCTAGTTTCTTATTGTTCTTATGAATAAGAGTAGCTTGAGGTTATTCAAATTTACACAGCAAATCCATCACTCCATCGCTTAAATACGGAGAGTTCTCCTGGGTCTTGAAACCATCTGGCACAGAAGAGCCCTAGTGTCAGTACCAAGGCTGCTCTAGTGACCTTCTTTCACTGTTGGTAGTACTGTTGTATAGTATTGGTAGTACTGTACAATAGTATAAAGATAAATGAAATATAGGATAAATAGAAGGTGGCAATAGTCAGATAGTTGAAAAAACTAGAAGAGCTGGAGTAAAGAGAATTCTCTTTAATGTTTGCCCATTATTGGACAAATAATGGGCAAATGTCTCTGCCACAGACTGGAGAAAAGTTGGGGAAAGGAATAGAGAATGATGCAAAACTGATAAGCAGAAAAATCTCACTGTTCCCAAATTTCTGTCAGGTGGAGATTCCCTCTCCCACAATTATTTACAACACTTCAGTGCTGCATGAATGTCAAGTGAATCTGTTAATTTTGCTCAGACCATTTATTCGACTTGTTTAATAACTAGCTTTGAAAGAGGCTCACTGCTGTTTCTGAGGAAACTGCAATGATCTGATCATCCATCCCTTCCCCAAGAATGAGACTTTGTTATAAGTTGTGTAATGGTTTTTCCCCATGTAAAACAGTTACTCCCCTATTCATGTCAGTTAAATCAGAACTGATTATCAATTATTAATATGGAAGTACATCTTGTTTGGGACATGTACCTAGAAAGATATCATTGTAGACAAAGCAACCTAGAAGGCCCGGAGACCTTGGAGAAGCTCCAAAGAAGGGATGTGACCTGAGGATGGGGATGATGATGAAGAAAGCGGTCTTGAGACATCCAACTCAATTCTGGGAAGGTGTGCTGAAGGGCGGACCTGAAGGAGGTTCTGTGGGGCAAATAATTTTCGGGTTGGATATATCCATTAGGTATGATAATGAATTAGAGCTATAAAACTGTAGAAGCTCAATGCTGTATTGTGCACTATTGTACACTTTTATATAGAGTGTGCCTTAAAGTGCTTTAATTAAAGACCACTCTCTACTTTACCTATATTAATATTGTCCAGAAAGTTCTTTTCTTCCATTTTAGGCAACAGAATTCATCACATTTTGTTGATAAAATAAATAACATGATACTGCCAGTCATAAAACTAGCTATTTATTTAAAAAATATGTGAGGAATGTTTGTTTGTAAGAGCTACTAGTATTGACAATTTCCCATCCTTACTACAGGCTATTCAAAAAAATAGCTTGCAGTAGGCTTTGAAAAAACAGTAATGGCAAAACCACCAATTACTTCAAACACCAAACTAAGTAATTTACTAGTTACATTATAGAACAGAAAGCAAGGGGCTAGAATCAGAGAGCAGGACTTTAATCTATACTTCTAGGGTTTTATTAATTTTAAATTTAACTAACACTAATCATGGGTGAAACAGGCAAGATGGGCAATGCTGTTGCATCAGGAAGGACATGTGAAATATATGGTTTGTGTACTGTCTACTTTCCCAGGAACCAGATGGCATCATAATCCAGGCACTATTTTTTACAACCTCAGGATCAATACTGAAAATGGGAGAGGTAATAAGCAGCTTTAATTCTTCCTATAAAGTCAGAGCACCATCTACCAAATAATAAATAGGCTCAACCATTGCTCTGTTTTCTGGAAAGCTCCTCACCCACAAGGACCTATTTTATTATTTCTTTGTTTTTATGGGTCTGTACACACTCATTTACTTTTCCTTCATGGTTGGTTACCCAAGGTAATTCTAACTCTAATGAGACTGGGATGTTTTGCTACAGAAGTTCGAGGATAGCTTAGAGACCTGGCTGAAAGCATTTTCTTCTTGCTCACAGTGAAAACTTCTTCTGCTGAGGCTCCTGAGTCTGTTTAAGAAATATATCTAGTGCCCTAAAAAACCTCACTTGGGACCCCCACCCACCCACTCTCTCCGTGACCGGGAATCTCATTTCAGCTCAAGCCTGGGCCCCTAGCTTTCACCTCACTTGCCTCTCTCCAGCCCAGTCCACTGCTTTTCTTCAGCTGCTGATTAGATTTCCTGGACTGATATTAGCCATGAGTCATTAGATCAGCTTTGCTTGGATGGTGGGACCACTGTGGTGGGCACCCCTGCTGTGCTCACCCTGCTCTGTGGGTCTGTGCCCTGCTGGCGGGGACACGGTGATGCCTGTGCTGTGCACAACCTCAGCTGTGGTTTGCCCTCCCTATGGAGCAGCCTGACTTACTGCTCAACAACCGCTTTGGCAAGGGATGCGCCTTAGCCTTGGGGACCTTTGTCAGTTCAGAGGCTGTTGCAGTTTTGCTAAGATAAATTCAACAGGTTGTGTGGCCTACAGCACCCTGGAAGGTCTGCTCATACCACTAGAACGTCTGGATTCACAGTACATGGTTCAGCCACATCATGAGGGTTGAGGAATCTGGATGAGAACACATCCCAAATCCCACTTCTGCTATTTCAATTTCAGATGAAAACCCTGCTGAATTCTGTCCCAATGGTCTATTATTTCTGTGATTTATATTACAAAATTATTAATCTGTGCTTTTTTTTTTTTTGGCTGGAGTAGACTTAATTATTAGAATTAATACAAACCACAGCCCCATGGGGCTGTGGTTTCTATTAGTGCTGAAAACAATATTGATAATATGGAGATGCTTTTTTATTTTCTTGCTATTGCTGAGCTGTGCTTAACACTGTCAAGAGCCTTTCTGGTTCTTATATGGCCCCACCGGCAAGGAGGCTGGGGGTTCACAAGAAGGTATGAGGGGACACAGCTGTGACAGCTTTCCCCAACTGACCTAAAAGATATTCCATACCGTATGGCATCATGCTCAGTATATAAAGTAGGGGGAGGAAGAAGGAAGGGGTGAGTATTTGGAGTGATGCATATGTCTTCCCCAGTCACCATTAAGTATGATGGACTCCTGCTTTCCTGAAATGGCTGAACATTCCTTATTTTGCTCTGCTGGTGCCCGTGACTTTTGCTTTCCCTATTAAAATGCCTTTATCTAAACCCATGGGTTTTTCACTTTTTCGATTCTCTTCCCCATCCCGCTTGAAGAAGAATCTTAATTTGTATGAGGTAAGTATAAGAGGGAATGTATGTGTGTATTCTTTAACCACACTTTCTATGTGCAGCAAGTTCTGTAGCATGGCAAACAAAAAAGTTTGCTCGGCATAAAATCTAAACATAGAATTAGCCTTCAATAGACCTATTTTTAAAAGATAAAACCAAGCAGGCAAATCCAATGGAAAGAGCAAGCAGACTTTAAGAGGGGTGATATATTACATTTTTTTGTTGAAAGGTGAGAACAAATATGTAAATTTTGTACATTGTCCTTTTTGCTTTGATTGTATATTTTAAATTTTAGCCCTTTTAGTTCAAATACTTCAACATTTCTTCCATCTCAGTATCATTCCTGTTTACTGTTAGCTTAAATGTTCTCCTTTGAGACATTAACTGATAAGTTCTAAAGTGAATCAATGATCCTAGCCAGGCTGCGTGGGAGAATGATTATTCATAAATAATAATGATATTTTGGGAGAAGTAGTTCTCCTCAGATTAGGGCCTGAAAATGTTGCATGGTTCTAATGTTGTTCAATTTATTGCTTTGTTTCTTAATTACCTCTGAAAAAAATAAGCAAATCTTTCTTGTTGTCAGAAACCTCTCTCATCATAAGCATATTGCACATACGGGCCCACTTCACACAAAGCACGCGAATACAAAATTAGCATTTTAAACTCCATTCTTTAGCCATTTTATTATAATCTCTGTCTATTAGACTGTAAAATATTGCAACTCCTGTTTGGAAATGTAGTAGTAACATGTAGGAAGAAAATATGTTAAAGCTTCCATCATCTGGCATACAAGGTCTAGCTAAAGCTTCAAATGTTATTTAAACATATTTTTTATGACTTCATTTGATTTTTATTGCGGTATTTTAGAACATTACCAATAATGCTGTCAGCCATTTTTATGTGAGCAAATGACATACGTTTGTGGGTTTTTTTCCCTTTATTTTGTTTCTGACTCTTTTCTTTGAGTTTCAACAATCAATCTGAAATTCTCAGTCCAAATTTTAAGAGGAATCTTGTTAAAAGACTGCTGTGATAAATTATTGGATTTTTTTCCTGAAATTGAAACTCTGAACCCTATAGCATTGACTGAAAGCACCTAAAAAGATCAAATCACTTTGGTCCGTTCCTTTCTTCTTCATTGTTGGGAAAGAAAGAATAAGCAAAACAGATGCACAAGTATTTCACAGTCTGAGGGGACAGAAATGGTGTTTGAACAAGGAGAAGGTCTTACCCTTTTTGGAGGTACATAAAAATCTTAACAGTGAGAGCAGTAAAATTCAGGAACAGGTAGCACAGAGATGCTGCAGAATCTCAGCCTCACAAATCCTTGAGCAACTTTCTCCAACCTTAGAAGTTGAGGGGAGCAGCATGAGTGGGCTGCTCTGCAAAAGTTGTCTGATCATGCAGGGATGGGGTTAGGAAAGACAAGGCTGACCTGATATTGAATTCCCCCTGGCAGGGGATAAGATGGACAAAAAGAAAGGATTACGCAAGTACAGAAACAGCAAAAGGAATACTACTGAAGACCTGGCCCCAGTGATGAATAGGGAAGAGGAGCTGCTGACAAAGGGCATGGAAAAGACCAAGGTACTTGGTGCCTTCTTTTCTTCAGTCATTACTGATAAGACCAGCCTTTGGGAATCACAACACCCTGACACCAGAGGAAAGTCTGGAGCAAGGAAGAACAACCCTTGATGGAGGAGGACCATGTTAAGGAGAATCTAACTGGACATACAGAAATCCATGCAGCCTGATGGGTTGCAGCCATAAGTGCCGAGGCACTATAAGCACAGGAAGGTGATCAGGAGTAGTCAGCATGGTTTATGAAAGGAAAATCACGGTTAACCAACCTGATAGCAATATACAGCAGGGGGACCAGGTTGGTGTACAAAGGGAGAACAGTGGGTGTTGACCTTGATTTTAATAGGGCTTTTGACACAGTCTTCCATAACATCATCATAGATTAGCTGACAACATATGGGTTACATAAACAGACAGTGAGGTGGATTAAAAACTAGCTTAACAACAAGGCTCAGAGGGTTGTTATCAGTGGCAAAAAGTCCATTTAGAGGAAAGTCAATAGTGGTGTACCGCAGGGACTGATACTGGGGCAAGTATTATTTAACCTCTTTATTAATGGCATGGATATGTGGCAGAGTTAACAAGTTCAAATATGACACAGAACTGGCAGGAATGGCTGATAACACCAGACACTTTTACTGCTGTTCATAGGGACCTGGACTTGCTGTAGAATTGGGCCAAGAGATTTCTCATACAGTTAGAGAAAGAAAAGTGCAGAGACCTGCATCTGAAGAGGAATAACCCCATGTACCAGTCAGTACAAAGAGGTGCTGACCAGATGGAAAACAGTTCTGCAGATAAATACACTGGGGTCTTGATGAACAGCAAGCTGACCATAAGCCAGCAGTGCACTCTTGTATCAAAGAAGGCCAACAGCATCCTGGACTACATTAGTGTGGTGAGCTGTCCCTGGCTAGCAGCAAAGCTGCTTAATCACTCCTCCTATACACACACATAGTGAGACAGGCGTGAAAAATAGGAAAAAACAGAGTGAAAAAGACTCACAAATTGAAATAAATACAGGGAAATCACTGACCCATTACTGTCATGGACAAAACAGGCTTGACTTGAAAAATTTAGCTCAATTTAAAACATTGAATTACTGGTTGAGTAGTGGAGCAGCAGATTCCATACAGCTTCAGCGTGAACCGGCAATTAATCATTCTTGCAGTCATGGTCCTCCACCTCAGGGCACTGAGACACCCTTGGTCCATCATCCATGTTAAAGACACAGGCAAAGAAAGCATTAAACACCTCTGCCTTGTCTCTGTTCCTGTTTGTGCAGTGACCATCCTCATCCTGTAAGAGGCCAATGACATTTCTATACTGCCATTAATATATTTGAAAAAACTCTTTTTATTGTCCCCCACATTTCTGGCCAGCTTCAACTTCAGTTGAGCTCTGGCCACACGAATTTTCTCCCTAAAGCAGCAAGCAGAATCTCTAAATTCTTCCCATGTCACTTGACCTTGCCTCCCCTGGGCACACATCTTCCTTTTTTGTCTTATCTCCAAGAGAAGATCCCTGGTCAGAGAAGCCAGCCTTCTGCCTCCAACATGTGGGAATTACTTGCTCCTGTGCACTCAGGAGGTGATGTTTGAAAAGTGGCCAGCACTGATGGACCCCAGCACCTGCAAAAATATTTTCCCAGGGGACCTTACTTACTAATTCCCTGAGGAGCCAAAAGTCTGCTCTCCTCATGTCCAGAGTTGAGGTTTTGCTGGCACTCTTCCTCCTGTCAACAGAGATTTTAAACTCTATCACTTTGTGGTTCCTGTGGCCAAGATGGCCACCAATCTCCAGTTGGCTCACAAGATCCACTGTGTTGACAAGCAGCAAATCAAGGAGGACATCTGTCCGAGTCATCTCCCTTAGGACCTGTTCCATAAAGTTGTCTTCTGGGTTTTTAGGAATCTTCTGGCCTGGGTTGTACCAGCTGTGTGGTGCTCCCAGTTGATGTCTGGCAAGTTGAAGTCCCCCATAAGGACAAGGACAGTTGACTTGGAAGTGTCCTTTAGTTCCTCAAAGAATAATTCATCAGCATCATCATCCTGGTTGGGAGGTCTCTAGCAGACTCCTACTGTGACATCCACATTATTTGTTTGCCCCTTGATTCTTAGCCAGAGTCTCTCAGTTGAATCCTTGCCAGCTGTGAGCTCCACACATTCTAGCCCTTCTATTTCATACAGTGCCACCCCTTCGCTTCTTCAGCCCTGCCTATCCCTCCTGAAGATCCTGTAACTGCCCAACAGGGCACTCCAGTCACAGGTCTCATCTCACCAGGTTTCATGGATGCCAACAATGCCTGCTGTTTCTTCCACAGGTTATAAGCTCTCTTATTTTCCCAAGTTCCAGCCAAAGCTCTTCGTTCAGTCAGGGCAGTCTTGTTTCCCATCACCTCATCTTTGGGCACGTGGGGACAGCCTGATCCTGTGCCTTTAAGATTTCCTTCTTATAGCACATCCAACCTTCCTAGACTCCTTTCTGCTTCAGGACTGCTTCCCAAGGGACTCTCTCAATTAGTCTCCTAAACAGGACAAAAATTGCCCTCTGAAGGTCCAAGATGTCAGTTCTGCAGATCTTCCTCATTTCTGCAAGAATTAAAAACTCTGTCATTTCATGATAGCTGTGCCCAGCATGGCCTCTGACCACCACATCCCCCACCAGTACTTTTGTGTTTGCAAACAACAGGAAAAGTGGGTGGCTGGTTGGCTCACTCATGAGCTGAGTCAGGAAGTTATCTTTCACAGTCTCCAGGAACCTCCTAAACTGTTTCCTCTGTATCTGTGCACATACTACTCATTGCTCATTTCATTCATTGCATTTGAAATTAGAATTCATTGCATTCTCTTCAGATATTTTATAATGTAGATACTCATAACAGGCATCCTATTGCTATCAAAAGGAAACATGAGAATTATTAATCTGGATTAAGATACCTTCTCTAACATGAATCATACCACCATCTAGAATTGACTTTTTTTATCATTAATCATATATGCGTCTAAATTACTAGTTTACATATAGACAGTGCAGGTGCATCCCATCTCTTATGCTTCTGACTATATCCAGTGCACCAGTAACTAACAATAATACTTGTTCATAAAGACTAAGGTAACCACTAAGTTTTTTTTCCCTAAAGACAGTATTTATTTGACTTACAGGCCATTTAGTAGCCATGCTGCAATGCTGTTACTAGATGCTGTTTGTTTTGAATAGCTTATGTAAACTACTATTATTGAAACTGTTGCAGGCCTTTTTCTCACATCTACAATTCAAAAGATTGTACTGATTACTACTTTCCTATTGACACTTGAATATATTTCACATATCCAAAAAGACCTAGGTCAAATTCTCTTTACATCCATACACTGCACAACATTGTTCAGTCCTAAGATTTCTCTATAACATAAGCAGTAAATAAGCAGTGCTAAGATGATGAAACAGTGTTCTGCTTTAAATACTTTTCACCTGGTGTTAGAAATGTCTGGATAATTAGTGAAACACCTTTGAGCTTAGATTAGTTGTTTCATTCTTCTGTATTAGACTAAAAGGTATATTTTGAAATGATAGATAACCTTCTGTTCAAATTTCTGACTCTATCATTGCAATTCCAAAATGAAGAGGTTTTGATGGATAGGATGCATCCCTTGCCATACCTGTTGCTGGTTTGCCAGCCTGCTACCTTTCTCAGTAGGTTTGTCAACATTTTTCATACCAAGTCTATTAACTGACTCTAAATAGCACAGTCAGACGGGTTAATATTCTGTCTTGTATTCCATAACAATATGTACCTTACCATCTAGTACAACTGAAAAGCATAGAAATGGAACTATAACACATTAGCTGTCAATAAAATATTGTCACCTTATAGCTACTATATACTCTTTGTAGGAGCCCAAGTCTTCAAAAAATCACTCCGTGTAGAGGTTTTCTTTTCCAACATAATATAATTTCTATCTTTTTAATTTAGTCCTCTTCAGTAACTACTGTATTTCATCATTTAACTCAGAAATTGGATGCCTTAGGGCTTGACTTTATCATGCACTAATAAAATGAAGAGAAGCAGACCTTTAAAAATAATTGCCAAAATAGAGTCTGTCAGCGAGGATTAGACTTAGCTGTGGCAGTGGCTTGAAAAGGTTATTTTTCTTTAGAATACATTAAATATTTATTAGCAGTTGTTTACATGTCTGCAAATTTGTATAGACACACTTGTAAATGAATTTAGAAAGGAGCACCACGTTCATAAATGTATACCATTCTTATCTATGGTTTGAAAAATAAATAGTCAAAGTGTTCCATTAGCAATAGGCCAGGGATAGACAGGTAGAATATTTCAAGAGCAGGACCCATTTCCTTCATCTGTCTAATAAAATGTGCTACTATTCATTTGATTTGTTTTGTATTCTTTCTGTCTCAAACTCTTCCTCTCCACAAGCCATGAAGGGGCTTAGGGGAGAAGTTATACACGAAAGTGTAATGTATCCTGACTTTCTTCATGCTTACCAGTAAGAAAAGATGACCTAAACCCATAAGAAATGTCTCTGCTGCGATCAGAAGAGGTTTGTGAAACTGAAGGTTCCAACAAACTGTTTTTCAAATCTTGCTGAGTCCTGATAGCATTCAGATGGTTTTCTTTGACACCTAGGGTAGTTTTCTGGTGAAACATGGACATGTTGCTGGACCATGCAACAAAGTAATTAAGAAAGCTTATTTCCCAGAACTGGTCACTTAATTTGGTGTCAACATTTTGAGATTCAGAGTTTCTCAGGTCTGTGAACTTCTGTGACTGAAATTCTATGACCCTTATGCACAGAAACAGTTCAGCTTCTGGGAAAACAGTGCCTAACTCACAGCCAGAGTCTCCATATTAACCAGTGGTCAGAGATCCTCAGAGCACAACAAATGCACAAAAAAGTGAATGAGAAAGAATTGAATGCTCCAATGCAGTATAAGAAATATTGGTTCCAGCCTGTGTTCCTAGGTTTATTTTATTCTTCTGCACAATGTAAATGAATTGCCGTAGGAATTGAGACAGCAACAATATTTAAAGTTAATTCTAGACCTTGGAACAAATTTCTTTATATGATTTTCCAGTGCTTGACAGAGTTTTATCTGCTCAATCACTTTTCCCTGGAACATTATTTACTTAATATTTCCTCAGCACCTTTATTTCTACCTCTTTAATAATAGATATCATTCAGAAACTATGTTTTACTATTCTTGTCTGTTTACTGCTTGTAAAATATTTTTTTGTGTCCTATGGCAGAAATTTGGATTCTTCTATTTGTTGCTAGCAACAGTGCACAAGCTTTCAAAGCTTTTTAGTGCCCTCACCAAATTTTCCAAGTATATTAGATTTCAGCCCATCAGTGATTTTGTTCCTAGCACCTTTTTTCCTATAAATCTTACAATTTTTCTGCTCTTGCAGTCCTTCTATTTCCTGTGTCTTTGATTGCCTGATTTTCTTTGCCCTTTGTATTTGGACGCCCCATGATTTTTTTGCAACTTCCTTCAGCAATTTAGTAATTGAATGTTTGTCTTGTCTGTGTATTTTCCCAGCTACTCACATAGATTTCAACAGTTGAGAGAATTAATCCTTAAATTCTCCCAATGCTAAGACATCCCCAGCTTTTCCCATGACTAAGCCACCTTTTCATTCTCATTATCCTGTCCTCACTTCCCTAGAAAAAACTTTGACCTGCACTTTTCTAAGCCTTTTTT
The DNA here is from genome assembly GCF_003984885.1 of Neopelma chrysocephalum. Lineage (NCBI taxonomy): Eukaryota > Metazoa > Chordata > Aves > Passeriformes > Pipridae > Neopelma > Neopelma chrysocephalum. The sequence goes on from NW_020897704.1 coordinate 2,795,451, forward strand.
GCAGATCTGTGTAAACCTCCACACACTCTTTCTGGGGGATCCTGGCAGTCATTCACTACAGTGTAAAGGACAGTCAGGATACCTGTTGTGGTTGCCTTTCTCTTCATCTCCTTCATCTGCAATGCATATCCTTGGCCATGGTGAGCAACAAGTAGTTTTAGAATTTTACAGTGATGGACTGAAAAATTATTTCTAAATGTGAAGTTTCAGTCACGTACATATGCTTCTACCAAGTGTCAGTGTTCTTCCTTATCTCCTCTCCAGATTTCTTTCTGTCTACAGATCGCTGACACTCAATCCTTTGGTTCTTGTTCTTATTGAGTGATTTGTTAAACTTTTTTATTCTTCACTTTTTTGCATAGATTAGTATAACTGTCATTTAGAATTGACAAGCTCACCATCAGCTGTGGTGAAACACAAGAAGTTTCTTACATGTTCTCAGCTTTCAAGTCATGGTCTCCTCCTACAAAGTTCCTAAGCTTCAAGCTGAAGCTGTCAGCTGTGACAAAACGAATCATAAGGAAATGAAAAAGTTTTTTTTTGTCCCCAAGTAACAAAACCCAGGTTCTTTTTCTTACTGGCAGACATTTGATTTAAGCTTTAATATCTTCAAGGAATGTACAAATTAATATGAATAATTAAATAATTAGCAATAATAATTAGCAATAATATTTTACATCCAGATCTGTGTTTGTGTCTTATTAGATATTATAAGATATTTGTTAGATAAAAAATATCTGAAAGGTAGATAAAGCTTACAGGACTTTCTTGAAATCATACAGAAAAATTATTTTTTAATATATTTCAGTGTTTTAACATTAAGGCACAAAATTAAATGTCTCCGTTTCCCAGAGGTCAAAGTTTTACCTTTCCTTTAGGTCCTGTTACAATGACTTCTCTATTATAATTAATTATTTTATGATTATTAAATGATAATAATATAATAATACAACAATATAACAGAATAATATATGATATATATTACTATAAAATAATATTATAATATTATTAGATATAATAATTATTATATTGCTATTATTATTATATGAATATTAAATTCACTGGCACCTGCATCACATAGGTACCAATAAACAATGAACCTCGTGGAAAATAGTAGTGTCACAGCACTATAATAAGTATACTCTCCTCTGCTAAAGCAGTAAAACATGGTGGCATTTTTCTAATTGCAAGGTGTTTTAGCCATTAAAAGGATTTTCCAAGTGTGCTCAGCCTCCTCTGACCACAGTAGAGAAGGACTTCCACTGGGGTGTCCTTCTGTTCATATTTCATAACACATAGGTATGCTGTATCCATTGAGATCATATTAAGACTTCTTATTGCTCAGCAGGCATAAGTTGATATCACTTTGTTCATCTCAGTTGTATGCCTTTTTAAACTGTTGTGAATATGACCTATGACAGGATTTTTAGTCAAACCATGTAGGATTTTAGTTTGTTAAAGTGATTTACCCTATGCCATCAAAATTTGAGCAAATTAATATTTTTGAAAGTATACTTTGAGGAAAACCTATTAATATAAGCATTCACACTGTGCTCATCTGTGTGGTATGACTGCTCCTTGCATAATGAGCAGGAAATAAAAAGAAAAGATCTTATCTAATAAGCTTTTTCAAGCTTCAGCAGCATGCATTCACACTCTTATCTGTCTTTATGCCATCTAGTTTTCTCTCACTATTCCAAATCAACACAAAAACATTTACTATGTGTGATTTTTCTATGAAAGGGAAGAATAGATGAAATATGGTGTATGGCCCTATTGCACTATAGAGTGTTGTACCCCTTTGATGCGTCTCAGACAAACTAAATGGAAATTGCACTTTTGTAGCTCAGGGCAGATATAATTTTAGAAGATATGATGCACCTCTTGACAGCACAAGGCTTGAAATATGCATGAGCATTCTTCTGAGAGTCTTCAGTCTTCTGGAACTAACATAATAAGTATTTTAGTAGGTACATCAGGTTAAAAGAGTAAGAAAAGATATTCAGCCCTTGGTGTAGTCTCTCACTGCAGTAAGCCTTTTACACATAGTGTGCAAGTACACAGACAAGGGGACAATAATGCTTTAATCAGTGTTTTTTTGCAGTTCCAAAATATAAAAGAACACCCTTTTTTTGCGAAATCTCACTCCAAGAATGTGAAAGCCTCAGTTCTTGGCCCTCTCTTTTCTCATTGTTGCTATATCCGTGAATCTCTCAGGCACTAAAAACAGACATTTGGTCATGAATCAATGCAATTTGATCTTAAATGTTTGCTGTAGCTACTCTAAATACCATGTAGGTTAGGCACAGGAAGCGATACTAAATACATTACCCAGGGTTAACAAGGAAACATAACAGAAAAAGACAGTATTCATATCCCGTATCATCATCTTTGTAGAGCTGTGTGCACTGCTGCGTTTGTGCCAATAACATGACCAATATTTCACATTTTTTTAGCTAAAAAGCAGGTTTGTGGTGTGGCTGTCACATACAAAAACGTTCTGTATCTGCTGCCTTCCTTTTCAGCAGCAAATCTCATAGTGACAGTGCAAATGATTTGACAGAGGGACTGGCATAAAAAGAGAATCATGATCTTTCTGGGATGGTTTTGGAAAACACTGAGATAATTTCAAAAAAATCTTTTGGCTTACAAATCACATATTTAATCTCCTGGTTAAAATGTAAATATGTCTCAGTATTATTCCCATTTAAGAGGATATACTATATAAGACTGGATTAGAGAAAATGAAAGAAGCTTGTTTTGTGTTTGGCAATAAGAAAAAGTACCTTGAACTACCATCACACACTGCTTGCATGCAAAAATGCATCACACTTGAAAAAGATATCTCTGAATTTTTCTAATTGCTAGAAATTACTGTATGTGACTTGAAGGATTTAGTGGCAGAATAATTTTTTTTAATAGAAAGTGAATAGATTTTTATTTTCCTTTGTACTTTTTCAAATGCTGAGGTGAACTAAAGGGGAAATTAAGAGTTTAATCTGTTCTGACTCATATATCTGGATGCAAGTTATAGTCTTTGTCCATAATGAAAAGGAGGTACAAGAAGGTAGTTAAGGGCCATCTTTAGCAACAAAATTACGTCTCCTGTCATACTTTAAGAGTCCAGACCTTGATTAGTATGATTCCTCACTTTATAGGTTACATTTTAAGAATCCAGAGCAGTAATTTTCCTAAATTGGCTATAGTCACAAAACAATGGCTATTGTTGATGGAGGACTACGCACTTTCCAAAGTGGATGACAACATGGAAGTAGCTGGCTTGATATTTCCTTGACAACTAGTGAAAATTTTACTTAAAAACAAGTTATTTGTTGATAACACAGATATCTGCATATGAATTTTGTGGATAACCATTTTCTGTTAGCCTGGAAAATGGTATGAAGGTGACTTCGTTGACACTCTAATAGGATATGTTGCACCTAACTTTAGTTATATGAAAATTACTTGTTCAGCCTAAGGTGTAGATGGCTTTTTAGTTAGTGGAGATATTTCCAGAGTATGGGTCATTATAGCCAGAAATAGATTTCTAACACAGAATGGGATTAGGTCTCTCTGGGTGTGGTAATTTCTCTCCACAGGGATGAGAAAAATGACAAGCCCAAAACAGACATATAGTTAAGTGAAATAAATCCTACCTTTTATTGAACAAAACACACATTTGGTTAAACTAAAGGACAGGATGAAATTTTAACTTAATGAACTCACCTTCCAAAATTACTTTCAATATATATTGCCCTAAGATTAAAGAGTCCTGAAAGAGTGGCAATGCTTTGAAACAGATGAAAATTGAGAAGACATCTTGGCTAATAACACACCACTTTGTTTCAAGTCTCTTGATCCTTTCTTTCCATTGTATTCAGGAGATAAGAAAGAAAGACTGAAGGATCCCATGTTCTCTCCCTGATTCCTGAGCCTACTCTGTAGCAGACCCGGCACAACACACTTTAACCTTGAGCCTGAAATGATCTGTGCAAGTTGATAATAGACCTTAAGAGGTTGTTAACCAGACAGAATTTGCATCAGCATTGTAATCTTTCACCAGCTTTCCATATAAAACAGGTAGCCTGCAGAAAAATTAAGTAATATATGGATACAGTCATATTTCTGCATGATGCTGAGAAAATAGATGGAATAGAACAGAGAATATGGTCTTTACACTCACAACTATTGCAATTTCTCTTAAACTGAAACACTTCAAAATGCATTTATAATACACACTGGCTCCTGTACAGGTTCTTTTATTCAAAATAACAAGGTGAAATAGGAATAGCTGATCACACTCATGATATACCAGAGAACATTAGGAGTTGTTATATCATTCAGATAATAAGGGATTTCTTTTTTCCTGTTAAAAATGTTATATTCAGTAATGCAGTTGCCTTTTCCCCTAATGAAAATTTGACCTTGTCAGATGGAATAAAGGCTAAAGCAAAGATATGGCAACAAGGCATTTACCCCCTGTTAGCAGCTTAAGTCCAAAGAGCACTCAGTGACCCCTGGCTTCTTGTTTTAATTCCTTGTCCCTCACAAGAAACACTACTAGCAGTTTTTATCTTGTCCTTCAAGGATGTATTTTGAATTTATGATTAGATAAAAATAAAATTGATTAAAAAATTAAATAACTCAGCATTTAAACGACTCGTTCTTAAAAAATTTACTAAACTTAGATTTGTCAGCCAGGCTTTACTGATTGCACTACAGGTCATGAAGCTGCAGGACTGCTCCCATTCTGTCTGGGTTTTCTTTTGTTTTGAGGAGTACTTTTGTGTGTGGATTTTTTTTTTCCTCAGTAGACCATACTTTACAGACTCTTCTGTCTCTGCCTGAACTGTCAAAATCCAGACACTATGTACTAATTACTGTGATTATGACATTAAAAATCAAATTTCTGACTGCTCTGTGTCAGTGGGGCTACACAGCAATCTCTAGTGGATGAAGGATACATAAAAGTTTTGAATATAGTGTCATATTTATTCCATAAGTGTCACACTCCTTCCTCATAATTAAATCTCTGGAGTATTCCTTTGTAAAAAGTAGGCTTTACTTACAGGTAATTTTTATGCATTTTTGGAAACAAAAAGTAACATTGGTTAATTTCCTTTGACCAGCAAAGGAGGAGCTTTGAAAGTTAAATGTGGTGTTAATAGCATCTGTTCCCTCCCATTCCCGTTCTTTTAAGTAGAATTTCTTGATCCCCATTACAACACTGCCTCACAGGGATGTTGACGTTTGTACATAATAATGAGTTACAAGCAGTACTGTAAATAAATCTTGGCATGGAAAGAAAACAGGCTATAAATGAAAAAGAAAAAACTCTACTAGAAATGCAAGATAACATAGTGGGCTGGTTTTGCTGCTGTTTGAAACCAATGTATTTAAACAGCATATTAGGCTGAATAATTAAGAATTATAGGAGAGAAAATGTAGAGAAACAAACACGTATATTGTTACCCTATTAATGAGATTTGTGCTAAAGAGAGAAGTTCCACATTTATTTCTTTTTATTTGAAATGGTTCCAAAAATGAATGAACAGAGGGAAGAACTTTAGGAGAGATCAGAGCTAAAAGCAGTGTTGCTGGAACTGATTCATCTCTGGCCTGTGGCTTTCTTCTTTTGACCCACTTTCTTTTATACAACTATACAATAATTTTGTTCCCACTTCAGATTTCACAGTAAGACTGGGAATGTAAAATCAGACTGAAGTCTGTGAAATAATGAGAGAAACATCTGAAAGCCTTCAACATAAGAGTATAACAGGGGAGAGCTCAGGCTGGCTTCTTGTAGGACTCTTGTGGACTTCAACAGTCACTGTATCTGACCTAACATGGCTGAAAATGAGAGTGTTGTCTAAAACATTTTCAGAAATATTAATTATGTATCTACTGAAGGGAGATCCTCTGCTCAATGATTACATTGCATCCTGATGCATGTTGGAAGTCTGTGGCAACGCTCTTACTCTTTAATTTCAAAGTCAATGCACTTACTCTTTAATTTCAAAGTCAACGCACTTACTCTTTAATTTCAAAGTCAATAGAGTTACTTTGAGGGTTCCTCCTGGGTAGAAGAGCAACATTTGACCCCTAACTATCATTCTTCTTCTGGTTGTCAGATCTCCCAGCAGCACACCACACAGGTTGCAAATGGAATCTGGCTAATAAAAGTCCTAGCAAGTTTATCAGTGAATGGCAGTGTGGAAATGTGTTTCCTCTGTCTTGTTTCATATTCCAGCAGGAGGAAAAAAAAAAGGGGGGGGAAAAAGACACATACTGTTTGTATTTCTGAAATTACAGGTATGGAATGGAACTGTGTAGGTAGTTATGATTTTGTTCTTTTCTTGTAGTTATTAGAACTGAAATATATATCTGTCTGTATATATATATATATACACACACATATATTGCATACTGAGGAAAGTCAGAAAGGACTTAGAGAAAGGTCACTGTAATTCAATTCCAGTAAATTAAATTTAAGAAAAAAACAGAAGTGAATAAACATATACATACATACACCCTGCTGAATGTCCTCCTCTTCTGCATAGCTCTATGTGCTTGCTCTGTATGACCTGCATCTTTCTCCTTCCCCCAATGAATCCACCCTTGATAGGATACACACAGAGAAATATACTGAAAGATAATCAGCTTAATCTTTTATTCTGTTTGCACAAATCTACATGATTTCAGTGTTAGATGTGTTAACCCCTTGCTGACTGATTATACAAAAAGAAACAGAAAAAAGTAAGGAAATGTGGTGAGGAGGTGGGGCAGGTTTTGTGAATATGCTTCTGGCACTATATGAATATATATAGGTATATATACCAATATATAGCCACTGACATGTGGGCACTGGACTCCCTATCACTGGATCAAGGCCCAGCATATGACCACTTATCTAAACCTCTTTTGGAAAAGAAACCGTATTTGGTGTCTAATGAACTAGGTGGGTTTAGTGAAGTGATTTTGCCAAATGAAAGCACTCCTTTGTGCTCAGTATCCTGATTTATCTTGTAAAATGAGTTCAGTAAAGGACTTCTATCTATCAGTTATAAAATAGCATATTGTATGATGTATACCAGCCAAATCAAAATACTGGAACATGATTTTGATGTCAGAGCAATAGCAAAATGAAGCACTTAACAGGGTTAGGAAGGGGAGTAGGATTTCTGAAGTAAAAGGGATTATACTTTTGCAAAATAAAATGTAACTTCAATCACAATCATGTTTGCAGATGGAATCTATTGTGATACAAAGATAATAGTCCTCAGAAACATACCCAGTTCTCGCTTACTGTCACTGTTAATTTTATATTTCTGGCTTGCTTATTTTTGTGGATAATTTTTTTCTTCAAATTAGTTTAGATGACTAAAGTGTACTGTAGTCCTGACAATGATGACATTAGAGAAACCTAGTCAACCATAACTGTTAAGGGTTTATTTTACAGTTTTCCAACACTTACTGCATCTTTTTTTCTATCAGAAATAAAACAAATAAATAACAGAACAAGTAATTATTTCTCAGTGAAGCTCTTTTCCTTGGAACAAAATAATTTAATAGAGGTGGAGCTTGTGAAAAGTGATTTCTTTAGTGCACGTGTCCGATGATACATTTTGATTTTTCATTCCGGTTTACAAGATTCATATTAATGTTTTTAAGAGAACTTATTTGAGAGACTGATGTTTCCAGATCAGCAGAATTCAGTACTTCATTTCTGAGTCTTATGTGTCCCCCTGTTCTCCTGTCTTGTTTCGAGAAGAATGGAAGGATTATCTGAAAACCAATACTAACTGGGTAAGGAAGATACTGAGACACAAAAGCTAATTAAAATATGACCTACCATTCCAGAAGAGCAAAAGTTCTATAGAATACACTGCAAAAGGGAGAAAAAAGTTAATATCAGGACAAGAAAGTAATAATCACACATCTTGTCAGGGCACCTGGGGCTGGGGTTGTGGCTTGCTGCCCCTCTAGTTTGCCCTGTTCCTGGCTGGAGGTAGACAGAGCAGGATCCCACAAGCAGAGCCCATTCTACTGCCAAATGGACCTTGGCTGACATGTCCCGCCTTTTCCACCCTGGGGACAGCAAGTGAGAATACAGCCAAACATCTTAAACTTCCGTAGATTCAATTCAATATGCGATATGAGGTTTTTAACAAAAGCTTCTGTATCCTTATGATGCACCAGAATGGCATGAAGGAACTGGATGTACCACTGGGCATGTTTCTTGACAAACTGTAGGCACCTCTGGAAGTGAAGGGTTGGAGTTAGAAAATATAATGAGATCCAACAAGAATAATCCAGTCCAAGGATTAACACAGGAGAAATAACATTTTATAGTTTAGAAAGGAGAAGACTCAAGAGGAACAAGATCACAGTTCATAAACACCATCAAAGTAGCAATAAAAATTAAAGGAATTAAAGGAATTACACTAGCTCAAAAGATGGTATGACAAAAGTGATGGCCTAAAGATAAGAAAGGAAACCCTTAATTTAGACATTAAAAAAAGTCTTTAACAGCTAGAACAAATGGTCAGTGTGGGAAATCACCAGGAGTGGCAGTCAAGTCACCGACGTCATGAGGCGTATTCAAGGAACAAGATTTCTTTTAATGTTTTCAATAAAGTAGTGCAACAGAAAGAAGATAGACAGACCAGAAAACTTATTGATTTTTTTTAAACTGAATTTGTGAGATTGTGATTTTTTTATAAATATGACTCTTTATATTTAGAAGAAACATAAATGGACATTGATTTTGAAAAAGAAATATCCTCTTTTAATTTCTATAGATTAAAGTCAACTTTCATTTAAGACAAAAAATCTCATTTTATTTTTCAAAAATACTTTTTTGGGGAGATATCTTTATATTATGATTTCTGCCTCCAAATTTTTGAAGATAAGTAGCCAGTTTTGTTAAATAAGATATGGACTATGCTACTAAATGGTAACAAATGATAGATGGGCTAATAAATGCCTGCATTGTGTTTCTGCTGATGTGAGACATTAAAACACAGTTCATAATAATCTACAGTAAGCCACAGAACTATAAGTTATGGGAACAAACTGGTTTTTTAACAAAGAAAAGTGGATGACTGTTCATGATTCTGGAGATAAAAAATAAGACTCCTGTTCGTAAATTTGGAAAGGCATAAAGTGAAATTGTGTATGCTTCTAAGAAAGAGAAGCTGAGGACTTGATGGATTAGGGGGAAAAAAAGGACTGGAAAAATCTCTTACAGAGAAGCTCAAGATTTCCCCAATGTGGTGGTGTCTGTAGCTGCTATAGCACAATATTTTCAAAATTACCCCTCTAGTTTCTTTTCATGAAGGGACTTCTTGGGATAAACAGAAGTATTTTCTTTTGCTGATAAAGCACCTCATCCTATTAATCCCCAGAGAGTATGATTTAATTTTTTCCTTTTTCCTTCCAATCTTTTTCCAGCAGCCCAATAGAAATCTTGGAACTTAATTCATAGCACTTTCAGTGGCCTATGAGATCTAGCATTAGAGAACTGGTAAAACTTTAGAGCCAAAATCTAATTTTGGATATCTTTGTATGCCACTTGAGGTAATTTAGGATTTTCTTTTTGGAATCTCAGCTGCAGAGATATTTTGGCATGCAAAAAAAAAAAAAATACAAACACCTATCAGTTTGTCAAGAGTCAGATTACAGTGGGTCTAAGTGCTTCCACAATCCATATGTAGACTTCATACAGAATACGTCTTCTATTAAAGACCTATTTTGATCTTGGTAACAGACTGGTGTTAGGAGGAACTGAATTTGTGCTCTAAGGGTGACTGAATGCTCTGTAAAAAGATAACGGTTCTGGAATGTTTGGATATTTTTGGATTTCGCCAGATATATTTTACTGCTATGGTTGAATTGACTGATCTAGAAGTTTCAAAAAAAAAACAACAGATAAAACCAAACAAGCATAATGATAATGTCTTTCTTTTTCAGTTCTATTCAGAGAAAATGTACTACATGGCTTTTAAATTGAAGATATTATTAGGAGCACCATATTATGATTTTTGGAAAGGCTGAAAGGCTTTTTTTAAAAAAAAAAATCAGTGATCTAGGAGAGCTTTTAAGGCAGTAATTAAGTATCACAAATACATGGAGATACAGGTAAGTAGGATTTATTCACTTGACACAGAAAGACAGCCAAATTCAGACTGCCATGCAGCAGCAAAGAACAGACAGAAGAGTGACATGCAATTTAATTCTGAATTAATATCAAATAGCAGCAGGAGGGACTAGACATTGTGAAACTGAAATCAGACTACTATGAAATGAATAATGATGTCTATGTTTGAAATATTTAGGTAGACAGACTGTAAGCACCAATAGATTCCAGCTATCTGCAAATCAGCAAAACCCCTTTCCTATTCTGGTTCAAATATATTGCCCTTCCCTCTTCCAGTTCCCTTTTTATCTCATGTTCGTTTTTTTTATTTTTTTGAATAAATAATATGCATTGAATACAAGCAGTATTTCTCCAATATTCAGCCTTCTGGAATTCTGTCATTTAATGATGACCCTGATTAACTTGTGACATTTTAAAGGATCACCATATAATGTGGCAAGTATGCAATATCAAACAATAAAACTAGCAGAAGAGTTCAGAGCAGAGGATGCTTAAAAACTACTCCTGAAACCAATAAACACAATTTGCATCCTGCAAGGGAATTTTAGATGAATGAAAGAAGATCAGTGCAAGGTTTGGTACATCAGTGACTGGAAGCATCTTATATGAAGAGAACTTTGGCAATGACTGGATGAAAATGTTCAACATGAGAAGGCTGAGATATTGATGAATTGTGGAAGGACAGGGAACACCAGAAACACTTGGAAGGGAAGGCTGTATGCTACCTATCAGTGTACCTGAAAATGAGAAGTCTGTTTATAGAAAATACTTTAAGTGCAGAACTTAGTCCTTTTTTTTTAATTTTTTTTTTTCATGTATTATAATCATTGAAAATTTCAAGCCAGATTCAGACACTGGGCAGGCTGGTGACAGTAGAAGCCTCCCTGTGCATCACAAAATGGAAAGAGGTGCTACAAGAAGGACGCTGTCTGTAGTAATAGGAAAAATCTCACCTAAAACCTGTTAGGATATTTCATACTTCTTGGGAGGCCCGCCTAGGAGAGGATCAATATGCCCTTGTTCAGTACATCTATCTTGAAGCAGTCTCTGCTTCTCAGGGCTAGAACTCTTGCACAAAGGGCGTGGGAGCTTGCTTCTCCCAAAATGTATTTGTAGTTCATATGGTGAGTAGGTTGTTGTCATGTCTTCTCTGGGGAAAACTGCTTCGTCTTGCTTTTATAGAGAGACAGGCTATGTTTTGGTCAAGAGTTTGATCCCTGTCTTTGACTGTGCCTCTTTGACTGTCACCCTGAGATTAGCTCTGTTGGTTAGAACATGGTGATAATAATGCAAAGGTTGTGGGTTTGATGCCTGTATGGACCATTCAGTTGGATTAGATGATCTTTGTGGGTACCTTCCAACACAGAATATTCTGTGATTCTGTGATAGTTTTATGCAAAGGAAAAAACTAAACCACTGGTACAGATAATAAAGGGGTCTTACAAGAAGTTGACATCATCAAAGGTACAGTTAAGTAAAATGACAAGTGCTTTGGCTACCTCTGCTCCATTTGCTTTATCATCCTTGTACTGGAAGGGGATTATCTGAGAAATGGTTGCTTGTATTGGGTTCATTTCTAAGGGGGATATTAGCATAAAATAGCCTTCTCAAAAATGCAGTCATAATCTAAGGAGAAAAAAATGAAAGAACTGAACCAAGGTAAGCTCTATGAAGCTGGCAGATGTAAGGTTCTCTTAACTCATGAAGGTAGAAAGAACTTTATTTAAAGTTAGCATGGGCTAACATACAAAAGATGATAACAGCCCTTTCTTTGATTAATAATAGTCACGATGCATTTTTTTTTTCTCATCAAACACTGAAGAAGCCTGTGCCACTTTTAATGGATTATTATAGTTGAAAGTTTGGTGGTGAACAAAAGGGTAAATCTTGTATGGTTCCCTAAATTTAAAGATGATGCAACACTGAAGTATATTGGAACTTTGTCTTCAGCTCATCAATGAAATATGCAGGTTGCAACAGTTTCACTGCAGGAATAGCAACTACAGTGATATTTTCTTTTTCTTTAATGAAATCTTTTCCCAATAAATTCAATCACTAACCTGGCTTAGCTTAAACATTTGCCATGTAGCATGTTATACTTACCATAAATTTGTTTTTTCTTGTGTCCGAGGGAGATGCAAAATGTGTTAAAAATTTAGATAAATTTTAATTTCACCTGCAGAAAAATCATCTGGGCATTCTCTACTGGCACAGACTAATGATAGTTGGGCTTCTGATGTCTCCTCTGTCCTGCTCAGCTTTGTTCAGCATATATTACAGAGCACAGAAGCGTGTGCATTCTGATAGCAGCCAGTAGACTCCTGGAGCTTGATATGGCTTTCTCTCTTTTCTGCCATGGCCATCACAGTAACTAACTGGAAATAATGCACACAGAGGTGTCCAGAAAATGTGCTGGTTTAAAAGTTAACCAGCAAGGCAAAATGAACTCAATTCAAAAGAGAGATTTATAAGTCAGAATAACAATTTATTAAAATAATGCAATAAGTACAATTATACAGACAGACAATTGGTTTTAACCCACAAAACCCAAATGTACAAACCCAGCACCCTGGGGTATGAACAAAAGTGGTGTACCTTGGCCCACCCCCCGAGTCCAAAGCAAAGGGAGAGCGGATAAACCTGCTGGTGGGAGAGCTGTTGCAGTCTGGTCAGAAGTGGTGATTGCAGTCCAGTTGAGGGTGGTGGTCTCAGCCTGGTTGGGAGCAGCGGTGGTCTGCTGTCTTCCTCTGGGTCCCACGAGAGAGAGGGCCAAGGCTCTGAAACTCCCAGTTATATACTCTCCAGTTCAGGCGGGAGTGCTCAGTCCCTCCCTCAGAGTAGGGAATTCCATAAAAGGGCATGTGGATGCTCAGTCCCTCTTATCAGAGCGGGGAGTTCCATATAAGGATATCAGAGCGGGGAATTCCATAAAAGGGTACAGGAACATCTTCCCACCTTGCAGGCCTCTACTGACAGCAGTTTTTGGGAAATGGCATGGAGGCTATAGAATACACAGTTTTGGGTTACACCCATCCAGGGATGAATTGGTCCCAGCCGTTCTAACCAGGACACACAATTTTCCCTTTTCTGACCTGCATTGTGATGGAATTTCTGGTAAAATGTAAACTACGAATTAAATCAGTGCCTGAGGTTTTGAAAACACAGCAACACTATATAAGATAAAAAACATGGAGATCAGTGCTAATCTCCTTATCCGATTGTAGTTCCTCACTAATCAAAATATTAAGTAGAATTTTGCATGTAGACAGAGTGAGTAGATGGAAGTCAGTCTTGTTCTATGCTGCATAGCTTTGCTAATACAACAGTGACAGAAGTCAACTCTACATTGCTAGCCAAAGTTAACAGAGTATGTTTATCTAAATTAACTCATATTCTAGTACTGTATATTACTCATCACACTTAAAAAGGAGAACGTTCATTACTGGTCTTTCAGCAGACTGATCTGTAAAAAAAGTATCTGGAGGCTTCCTTTTGGTAGTTACAGTGCATGGCAACAAGGTCAACCCTAAGTTCCTACATTACTGTTAGAGAAAACAAAATTCAACATCTCACAGTATTTCTGAGTCTAATATTACATGGGAGCTTAGAAAATAGAACAGGGCCCCACAGCACACTTTACTTCCCTTGGAAACCCGAGTAATGATCTCATATAGCTGGGGCTCAGTAGTTTACTGTGGGTGACTGTGATTATTCTCCTCGTTTGATCTTTTTTCTTTTTTATTCTCTTAATTTTCTGCACTTTTGAGTGATGAGTAGGGATGTGCATGGCCCAAAACGCACTTTAGTCCCCTGCAGAAAGAGACGAGTAGCTGTCTATGAGTAAAAATAGATTAGATTACCATAAACAAAGGAGAAAATGCTTGTTGGGTTTGTGTGGCCGGGTTTTGGGAGTGGGGGGGTTACAGGGGTGGCTTCTGTGAGAAGTTGTCAAGAAGATTCCCCCATGACCTGCAGAGCCAGTGCCAGCCAGCTCTGGGACAGACCTGCCACTGGCCAAGGCCAAGTCAATCAAGAATGACAGTAACGCCTCTGTGATAATATTTAAGAAGGGGAAAAAAGTTGTTGGGCAGATGAAAATTCCAGCCAGGGAAGAGCGGAGTGAGAACATGTGAACAATGAAGACACCAAGGTCAGTGGAGAAGGAGGGGCACAAGGTGCTGGAGCTGAGGTTCCCCTACAGCCCATGGCTCAGACCATGGTGAGGCAGCTGTGCCCCTTCAGCCCATGGAGGTCCACAGGAGTGCAGAGATTCACCTGCAACCCGTGGAAGAGACCCACGCTGGAGCAGGTGGATGCCCAAAGGAGTCTGTGACCCTATGGGAGGCCCATCTTGGAGCAGGGTCCTGGCAGAGACCTGCCACCTGCAGAGAGAGGAGCCCACACCGGAGCAGGTTTTCCTGGCAGGACTTGTGGCCCCTGTGGGGGACCCATGCTGGAGCAGCCTGTGTCTGAAGGACTGCATCCCATGGGAAAAAATGACCCATATTTCAGCACTTTGAGAATGACTGTTGCCCATGGGAGAGATCCCATGGGGAGTAGGAGGAGGAGTCATCTCCCTGAGCAGCAGCAGAAACAACTGACTGCAACCCCCATTCCCCGTCTCCCTGCACTGCTGGTGGGGAGGAGGTAAAATGTTCAGAAGGAGAGAGGGGTGGAGGGAAGGTGTTTTTAAGATTTATTTTGCTTCTCCTTCTCTTGCTCTAATTCTGTTAGTAATAAATTTAATTAATATCTCCACTTCAAATCTCTTTTGCCCATGACAGTATTTGGTGAGCGATAACTCTCAGTCCTTATTTCAACTCATGAACCCTTTGTTATATTTTTACTCTCCTCTGTCTAGTTGCAGAGGGGAGTGAGAGAGTAGTTTTTATAAGTACCTGGCATCCAGCCAGGGTCAACTCACTACAGTGGTTTTAGGGGTAGCCTTGTTAGTAATAGCAAAAAAGGGTAAATGGAAGACATCCATACTTAAGAGAAGCTTGGGACCCCTGTAGTTATACATCACTTTTCATACAAAACTCTGGTCTCAACACCAAGAGCTACTGATGTATTTGCCTCTTAGGCTATGATCCCTCAGTTCTGAGACGAGGGTAACAATATACGTTCGTGCTAGGTGAAGTCTGGGATTCTGTCCCAGTTGGCTTCAAATCTTTCATGACAGCAGAAGCCAGTAAGTGGACAGCACTACCATCTTTCCCTGCAACTCTTGTGTACAAACATTGATAGGTAGTTGTACTGTTATAAATAAGTAATATCTTTTCTCCTTGAAATTGGTGTTCCAAGCACTATAAAGATCTGTGAAGGCTGTGTAAGACAGTGGTAGGTCTGTCTTCTGCTGAGAAATAAAGTTACTCCTTTTAGTAAAATGCCAGCATTTTTGTTTTCTGACTGTAACTCTAACAGTTATTTATTTATGTATTGTATTCTGAGTTCTTTGAGGGATGTGCCATTGTCAGAAACAGAACAAATCTGTGGGCTGACCCTGAGTTCCTGCTAGCCTGAGAGCAAAAGCTGATGTTATACCTGGCCATACTTGTTGATAAGGTGCAATTTATCTTCTTCAGTTTAGTTTCTTTATTTTCTGGCATGAAATTCCTTTGTGTGGATGTTTTCTTTGTCTCCTTGCCAAATCTGTGGCTACTTACAATTACACATTTACTGGCAAATTAATATTTTCTATTGGCATCAGCCCTCTGTTTGTTTTGTTCATATATGCAACACTTTATTTGCAGGATCTATTTCTAGATCCTGTGTATTTTTGTGTATTTCTAATCTGTTTATCTTCAGTACATAGCTCCTCTCTCAAAGAGATATAAAGAGAATGGAAAGATAAAATGAACTAAATTATACTATGCGAGTATATTTTAACATGCATAATGTTTTAATATGCATAATGAGTTAATCCTTTATAAGTCTTTTCTGTTTAATAAAAATGATAACCCTTTCCCCCTCACCCCCCTTTCTGTCTGATCTTCATTAGTCTTTTTTCAAACAGTTCAAATCTCTTAAGAATGCAAAGAAAGGAACATAGGCAATGTAGTCTTGAATATACTTTTATAATTATTTTTCTCCCTAATTTTCTTATTTTTCTTATTTTCTACATTCTAGTGTTTTCTTTGCAGGTCCTAGGTGGGAAGTTACATTAAGGACACTATTATTTCATCTCCTTCAATATATAATACACTGTGAAAGAAGTCCCTGAAGCTTCTGTGATTAATTTGTCTTTATTATGCTGCTTCAGTAATAAAAATTAAATAAATAATATGGAAAAGAGATGCTGAATTTCAGTAGGTGGCCCAGTTACATTGTTTCTGAAGGATGCAGGAGAGTATGTGTGATTCCAGACATGTATAGAGATGTAGCTCTTTAATGACTATTCAGCACAGCTGTTTATTTCTCTTTTTGTTTGGGATGATGTTCTTGGAGAAGGTTTTATGTATTTTATGATATTTTCTGAGAGACTTTGATCTACTGCGTAGAGTACTGTCTTTACAGTCTTTCTGTTATTCTTACCATTTGCTTGTCTTCTTCCATCTTTGCTCCTGAACGTTGAGAGCTCTAAATATGCTCTTGGCAGCACCTCAAAAAGGCAAGTGGGATATGATAATAGAAAACTTCATAGTAGTGCAACACATGACCAAATCAGTCTCTCTCTAGGATTTCATACTGACTTACTAAAAAATACACAAATGAGAAGTTCTCTATTGCTGAAGGAAGCCATAGTACTGGTGTTCTACCAAATATGATTGTTTCCTAAACTTCCATTTCTTAATCCTTCATGCAACAGGTTTTCCCATCTGGAGGGGACAATCACATATCTGCTTTTAAAAGTCTAAGTAGCCAGAATGACACCTAAATGGCACAGAAGAATCTAGAAAAGCCTGTTATGTGTGAAACTTAAAAAACATTCCTGTTTGATGATTTAGCCTGTTTATAGGGAACTCATTCTAAATGGCTACAGGAGGCTTCTGAAAGTACCTGTAGAGTCAGAGTGAAGGACTGTGTGTCAGTCCATGTGTATTATTTTTAATTTATATTTGCTTGTTGATCGTACCTGAGGGATACATAATCCCAGCTGCTTAATACTTATGTGTGATGGGTTGATGGTTCCCAGGTTCTGCATGGAGCACAGCACTAGGAGAAAGCTTTGACTTCAGAAGATTGTCTTGGGAGAGGTTCCTTCTATCCAGCCCCAGCATCAGCTCTGCCCTGCTACCTTAACTCTATAGCTCTATATAGAAGAACCAGTAGTGGTAACGGATTAAATAACTATATTATGGGAAAAAAAGGAGAATAGACATTACCACAGTCATTTTCACATTTAGAAGCAAAGATGATTTAGAACCAATATGAGATGTCAAGACACAGCACAATATTTAATGAAAATAATTTGCATGAAAAATGATTTATTAAATAAGGTGAGAGCTTGCTGTTCGCTCTACCTCTGAAAATATTTATATATAGATAAAGACACATCTAATAAAATGTGATTTATGAAAAAAGTTAGTATCATTATCTCTTTCTTTTTTATGTTGTAGTAACCTCATTTTCCCTGAAACTAGGTTCCTCTTGCATTTGGCATTTTTTAGGTATGCCATAAAATGTCCTCTTTACTGATTTTCAGCCATGTGAATACTTAAATTCTCCCACTTTTCTGGCTTTATTTACAACTAAATGATTGAAATTTCATGGAAGATATATTTTTTTTGATCTATTATATGAATTACAATTAATATAAAGCAGACTCCTCCAGACTCAGGTGGCTCCATAGTAAGTAGTAGGCACCATTCAAGGTGTATTACAAGAGAGAATGCCTCTGTCCAGGACACTGTAAACAGACTGGAAGACAGTCTGGAGCACAGTAGACAGACACCCAACAGAAGGGCAGTTTCAAGTAAAGAATGATGGCTAGATGTCACAGGATCTGCGAGGTATTCTAGTTACTAAGTCACGTTGACCCCTCTGAATTTTCTTTAGGGGGGCAAGTGATGTTGTCACATTTTTCAAGGGCGTGAAACTGAAATAAGGAAAATTAAATACACGCCTGTGATCACCCAAGAGAGAAAAGACTGGAATCTAGTTTTCCTGACCATGATCATTCTTACATGCTGTGTGTACCCTGGGCCCAAGTTTTTATGAGAACAATATGTCTTTTCTTTATTACACTAGTTATTTTCCAGATGATTGCATAGTTCACTGAAATTCAGTTTTCAGACCTTCATAACCTCCTGAAACCAAAAGAAATTTCTTTTGAAAGCGAACACATCCAACATCTGCCAGACATGCCATAACAAAATATCCCTTTTCTTTAAACATGCTTCCTTCAACTGAAAGATTTTAAGTACATATAAGAATGTGTGTATTTTTCTCTCCATCTTTGATGTACACAGGCATAATCAAGTCATTTTTCTCAAATTCATTTTCATGAAGCTTACTGGTGGGTGAAAAGAGAAGAAAATTTCCAGTGCAAAGTGAGAAGAACAGATAACAAGCTATTAAAGAATGTACAATGAGTAATTTGCAACTTTAATAGCATTTGTAATCTTTTTCTTCGATGGTGTAGACACAACATACCTGGGAAGGAACTTGAGCTGAGCCCCTGATTAGGATAACTGATCAGAATAAATGGGAACTTCTGAAGGCAGCCACAATCCAAAAGCAAATTGAGGTCAGAATTCCATCGCTTCTGATTTCTCCAGTGTTTCCAGTAAGATCCAGGATGAAGACAGCTCCTTGAGTCTTCAGAGAGCTTTTCATGAATATTATATATGTTGTCAGGAAAGCTGTGCACAGAGAATGATACTAAGAATGATGCACTTTGATTATTGGTAAATCAAAAGTCTGTATTTTTAGGCAATCAGGTATAAACAGTCCCTTCAGGTTTAAGTATTAACATGTCACACCGTACATGCACTTCCTGAGTAAAACCACGAGCAGATACCTCTGCAGAAAGAGCATGGGGGCTTCAGATCTTGCAGTACTTTAGATGGACTTATCACAAACCATGTCAAAGAAAAATACTTCTCAGCAGTAGCAATGAGTGCACTTTTTCCTAATTTGAATGCAGTTTTAGCAAGACTACTTCAAATAACCCTCAATACCAGCATGTGGGTATGCCAATATAGTCATACAGAAGTTAGAGATATTTTATCTGCAGGACTGACTGAAAGACTTTACTGCTTGGATTTTTGAAAACCTTCATCTGAATTTGTTTTCCTTATAGCCAGTTTATCTGCAATGAAGTAATATGTCTAAATATGATTTTGGAGGTGTCACTGGGACAATCTAAAGTAAAATCTACTAAGTACAGCTTCAAAGATGAATTAATAAAAAGGTACCAAAAATATAGGGAAGAAAACCTAATGAATTATATACATCATATTTTTTCCCTGTCTGTTTTTCTAATATTATTTCAGTGTGAATATTCAATAACTACTTCACTGAAACACATTTTTCATACTATTCATCAGAATGTGCAATTAATTACTAATTATGAAATTATTATAAAATAAAAGAGTATTCTTATTTCTTTGCTTGTTTTTGCATTTCCTACAAGAGAAAATATCCCAGATATTCAATTTCAAATGTTAAAATATTTAACTTTTCTTTCAGAAGTTGTTACAAGGGCTCAGTGTTTCAGAGATATCTGAAGAACTGATTCCACAGTCAGATGTCTCTCCATTTTCATGTGATTTATTCTCACACAGAGATGATAAAAAAATGGAAGTTGGTTCTTTAGTTACCATTCCAGTTATTCTTTATGTGAAGACTTTTTACTGTAGCAAACTTTCAACCTGTTAATGCAATGAAGTCTTACTATTCTATTTATAAATACACTAAAGAGGGGCAATTAATCTCCTACATTGCTTTTTCCTCTGATCTGTGATGCTGTAACACCAAGCAGATGTGCCATCGTAGGCACAATATGAGAGAAGAGCCTGGAGATTCAGATTTCCTCCAACACACCCCCTTCAAAAAAAAAAAAAAAGCAGAACAAGTGAGGCTAAACCCCTTAGTAATAAAATCAATGATGACACGAGTGCTAAAAATGATAAAGTGCAGGATGCCATCTTCCTCTTTTGGCATTGACTACCTATTTAAATATCGAGCTACTGGGAAGGTAGGCAGACAAAATGTGAAAGAATGCCTCTCATGTTTATTCAGCTCATTCTGAAAAGCTGAAATAAATTTTCAGTGCTTATTTTGCTTACACATTTACTTCCCTTCAGGATTGTTCTGTCACCCTTTTATTTTAATTCGATAATCAGTAAGTTTCCTGACAAAGTGTTAGATATCAAGGTTAATAAGTAACAAATTACTCTAAAATCAAAATGTCACAAAGTCTCTGTGTAATGCAGCTGCAGACATTGGTTATTCACAATCAATTTTTCATTAAATTCTGCAAATGATTTTAAGCCTTTCTTCTTCATCTATGACGTATTTGTTCTTTTTCAGCTACCAGTAGATGGAGCTCTTTTAATAAACCATGATGCCAGTATTTGAAAAAATACAGAAAAAATTACACAGAAAAGATTTTAGAAAAGCATTAAGAATGATTTGCATTTGTTTCTTACTAAGGCTTAGTTAAGCACATTCTAATGCAGGTAAAAATTGTACTCTGCTGCTGTAAATCAGAAAATCACCTTAGTATTTTAACTATATTTTTGTTAGTTTTAATTTATATTTTAAACTCTCTTCTTCTTCCATCTTCTGAATTTTCCAAACATTCCTGAATAGATCAGAAGTTGCTCTTTAGCTAAGACATATGGAGTTGCAAGAGTATAAAGTATGTAAAAAATTGACTTCAAGTCCTTTTTCTCTGTTCCCGGTTTCAGTGGTGTAAGGCTGGAGTGGAAGGCAGTGTACCTGGGCTCTGCAGAGCTTCATGGCTGTCAGACCGAACATCTTTCACTGACATCTCTGACAACTGCTAAACAGGTGGGCTTCATTTCTGCTGACATAAGCCACCTCAGACAGTCAACAGTGGAAATCCAGATAAATGTGCCTGTGAAGGTATCCGTTTGTGTCTCCTGCTGTATTGATCATGGAGGAAAGACAGAGTATGAGGTTAGACCAGATATCTAACTTTAACACAAGTAAAGTTAGCCAGAATGAATCCAGAAATCTTATCAACACAGTTTGTGAAGAAAGATCGAATGTCTATGCACAGAATTGATTCAGACTTCTTTAGTATAAGCTGTGATTCACACTTCTTTAGCATAAGCTGCAACCACAACTGAGTGTGATCATAAAGTTGAAATTTTAGGGAGGCAGAAAGAATAACTTGGAAAGAATACTGAAAAAAAGGTTATTACTTTATATCCAATGCCATATCTTAACTTTCCACTTAAAATTGAAATAACCTTTCCATAAGTGTCAACCCTGAGTGGGGGAATCATAAAATATAGATTATATTACTCTGTAAAATTCTTCCTACTGTTTTTGAGAGTTAACAATAATATACTGAAGAATTCTCACATTGATACAGCTCTTGAAATTCAGCTTGGTATGACAGGGTGGTCTTTTTAATCTATTTTAAGAAAACTGCTTTTGTCTGTATGAAAATTAATCAGTTTGTGTGATCAGTCTATCAATAGCTCTCACTGAATTTGTCAATCAGCCTGGATTGCATTGAAAGTCACTTTAGCCTGAATTGAAAAATTGAAAAATATGTGTTTGTATGAGTGTGTTTATTTTCATCACTATTCTCCTGATGCAGAGAAATGTTTGCTTTTAATGGAGATTAATGATATAATAAATGATTTACATTCTATCCTGCTGTCAGTCACAATACAGTGAGTCCGCTCTGTGGGTTATTCACTTTGCAAAGCCTTTGCAGTAGTAGACAATAACAGTTTTGTCTTACAACCTCTATTATGCTTCTCTGGATGTACTTAAAAGCTTGCACAGTTGTACTGTACATTAGGGGTAAAGGTTGGAGATTCACTTGGCACCTTTGCTCCCTCTCAAGCCATTGAACAGAGAAAAGTATCTTCTAACATTAAGAATTGGACACATTCACAGAGGAAGTTACAGCATGGAATGATGAGTTTAACCGCTCTCTACTCCGTATCGATTTTTTAGGATCTTATGCACAGCAATTCAAGCCAAAAGTTCTGAAAGCCCTCCTGAAACCCGTATATTCTTTCCAAGTGCACCCTCAGTCATACACTACGAATCTGCATTGTGATTATGGGTTTCAGTTTTTGCTCTGATTAGTACTGTTTTCTGATATTGTGAAAAGAAAGTCCACACTAGTGTTCCAGATTTTGAAATTTATTTAGAAAATGTCAGAAAAGACGTAATTTTTATTTTCTTTCTTTTTAGGAGTTTTTTACAGTCAGCTTCCAAAAAATCCATTACCTTTGGATCTTTCTGCAGGTTTCTCTTGAAAGGATCGCATGTACCACAAAGGAGAATGCTTACTTAACAGGAAATGGCCCTAATGGACACATGCCAGAGGATTCAGCAGGAATGCAAGTGCTGTCCATACATAAATGATGGTGCATAATGATGACAGAGAGAGTGTATATATTATTATTTGAGGCTTTTATTACTTATGGCTTTTGTATTTGTGCTGACAAATCCTTTTGCAGTGCCTTCAACAATATTATATCAATCTCGCACAGTGTAGCACCTTACTTCTTATTGCCCAAACTAGAAATATCTTACAGCATGATTAACAGGTGGAGGAATTTTTGGTGGGCTTTGCAGTATTGAGCCTTGCTGTAGCATTTTTCTCACTGTCCTAGTTAGAACAACTGGGACCAGTTCATCACTGGATGGGTGTAATCCAAAACTGTGTATTCTATAGCCTTCCATGCCATTTCCCAGAAACTGTTATCAATGAACCATTTACACCATCTGCACATAGAGCCTGACTCCTCAGGCTATAAACTAGGTGTTAAGAGGCCTGCGAGATAGGAGGTTGCTTTTGTCCTCACACCCATTAAGGAACCCCCCACCCTGAGGGAGGTACTGAGCATCCCTGCCTGAACTGGAGGATATATCATCTTGGAGTCTTGGGACTTTTTTTACCACTCGTGGGATCCAGAGAAAGACTGCAGATCACCACTCTCAACCAGACTGCAGCTCACCGCTCTCAACCAGACTGCAGACCATCACTCTCGACTGGACTGCAACCACCATTTTTCAACCAGACTACAACAGAATTCTCACCAACAGGTTTTCTCCTCTCCTTTTACTTTGGACTCGGGGCCCAAAGAACATCACTCTGTTCATGCCCCAGGATGCGGCGTTATACATTTGGGTTTTGTGGGTTAAAACCAATTGTTTGTCTGTATAATCGTACTTATTGTATTATTTTATTAAATTGTTATTCTGATTTATAATCTCTCTTTTGAGTTGAGTTAATTTCCCCCGCTGTTTTACCTTTAAACCAGCACACTCACGCATCTCTCCCACTTCATGAAGGTTGTAATTACCTCTCATAAAAATAAAACCCACCCTTGCATTCACTGTAAGTACTAGATTTCACTAGTTTTTTCTTAATTTTCTTTTCTTATTTGAAGAAGTGGTAATGCAATTGAAGGCTAGTCAAATCCAGAGTGAATTTAAAAGCAGCTTTTGATACTGAACTTGCAAATGGTACTTTTGGATTGAAACTGATGTTCTTTCATCAACTAAATATTATTTTAGAATTAGTTTTTCTTTCTTACTGGTTATACAAAAGACCATATGTAAGAAAAAATAACAAATTTAGCAGCAAGGCTAGGAGGAGAAAAGAGAAACAACACACTGTGTTTCCAAGGCCTTCTTTACATTTGTCAGTTGTACAATTGTGACCATAGTGGTAAAAGTGTTTCATCAGCTAAGTGTGCACCGAACTCACTGAAAAGGCAACAAGAGGAGGAATTCTTTTACAGGAATGTTTTTCTCCTGATATAGCTGTTCACAAAGCAGAACTCGTGCCACTTTCTGTCATGTAATTATTTCTATTTTTAAGCAAAATTTTATCCTCAACCTGCAGGTTAATTTGGACTACTATATTTTCTGTTACAGCATTGTCCAGTGTGACTTTTAAAATTATCAGTGAAATTTTTCAGGAGGAAAGTATTTAAATTGATGGTGATCTTTAAGACTTTGTTGAAAATATAACCAAAACCAAAATGGATATTATTGTTGTAGAGTATGGTGGATTCCATGACCAAGGTAGTTACAGAAAAAACATTTATTCTGATATTAAGGAAGGAAGTCTGTTAGAATGTGGAATTTCTCTTAAACGTTTAACTCTGACACACTCTGGAAGGCAACTCTGTCTTTACAGACGTCCTTTCACTCTTTTGGAGGAAGGCTTCAAACTAAGAAAACTAGTGGAATAGCTAGTTGTTCCACAAAACTAGTGGCAAAGGAAGTACCTAGCTAGATAGGTATATGGATGGTAAACAAGATAACTGATACTTTTGTTTAGTACATCTTGGACAATAATAAAATGAACGGAGGTAGATAGCAGCCCTTTGGAGAAGGGATTACACACCAAGTCATTCATCCTTTCACTGTAGTCAAGGACTTTAGAATATATGTATCTTCTTCTGACTTGTAGAAGTTTCTTTGCACTTTGCAATAGCCTATGAAAGGCAAGAACTAGGCTGCCATAAGCCTAGAAAAGTAACCTAAAAAAGACTCTAAATTTTTGGGAGTTAGCTTACATTTTCATTACAAGATCATAAGACCATTCCAGGTGTGCTCCAGGCTGTTTGACATTTCATTTAATTATACACTCAATTTTACATCCCCTAATCTGGTATCCTAAGCATATAGTATAATTATTTAATATTTAAAAAAAAATCACCAAAGATTTGAGAAGTCGGAACTGGATTGATTTTTGAGGCTTATTTGTCACTATGAGCAGAGATTAGAGTTCAAAGAAGAATGACTCATCATGTCTGTGCTCATTGCAGCGTGACTGACAGTTTGCAAGTAAAGACAGACATACCTCTATTCCTCTGGGAAGTTGGCAGAAAAAGGACATTTTATTCAGGCAAACTAGGACTGTATTTCAGAAAAGGTTGCATCCATTTTTCCAGTATTGGTGGGTTCTACACCCAAACCAACACTTTACCCAATGTAAGAGCATTTTGCACTGATGTCTGTCCTCAGTGTACCCTTTTCTTAAACTTTGAGCCTGATACAGAGCCTACTTAGGGCAAGACAAAGAATCCTACTGACTTTGGTGGAATTTGGATCTGATAAAAAGGTACATTCCTAGATTTGTGCAACAAAATGGCTTTTTTGGTCCTTAGTAGCAGATCTATAGATGGATATTGACACTACTCATTTAACACTACTTTTCAAAGAACTTCTCTTTGAATTGGCCAATTTCCAGTAATCCCCCTCTAACAGATCTCAGATTCAACTTATATTGTGGAGTGCCTTTAGATTTAGTTGCTTAACTTTCAAGTGGAAAACTGCATCAATCTAGAATAGAATTGTTAAAAAATGTTCTGGTTTGTGTCAGTACAAGTCCATTATCTTCCTGCAGAAGATGGGAACATATTGCCTTTATCTTGTTTTCTGCCATTTTGTCACATGATTATAGACAAACAGCCATTGTATTTATTTGATTGTATTAAGCTGTGAACTACTATGGAAAATAGCAAAACAAAAGAGAAAAAAAGCCCCCAAACAAACCAATACTTTTCTATTTCTAAGACTGTAGGTCTGTCTCATTTAGACAAAATTTTACCAGATATATCATGGACTTTAGCTGGTTACCTTGAGATCATATTTGGGCACAAGTAACATGACTCTTCCTTTTCAGTTCAGCACATATTTTTAATTTTTTTTTTTTCAGTGTTTCACATTATTGGGACCTCAGCTAATGAAGATCCTTATATCTGCCAAAAAGAAGCTGGATATTCCAGCAGATTTAAGCATTTCAGGAGATAATCCTAATTTTACAGTGTAATTCTACCTTGATTAATTGGATTGATTTTTTGTGGAAGGCATGATGGGGACTAACTACAGAACTGCAACAAGCCTACCTTATTCTAATACACTGAGTGGAGGATATTCCTTCTTTTTGGAGGATACACAGTAAAAGGATAGTGAGGCATTCAAGGAGACAGAATTACTTTGAAAACTTGGGTTTCATACTGCTGCAATCCACAGAAGAAAATGGTGCTTGACTACTGTGCCTAATGCAGAATTTTTAGAACACAAGGGCATATATAATTTAGCAGTGACAGCAGTAATGGTAGGAGAAAAAAATTTACTTCAAAGGAAGAAGGAGCAGAGGGAGGGCGATATTTTAAAAACAAACCTGGGAGCTATCCCTGTCAGTGGTGCCTTACAGGATTCAAATGCAGAAAGCCAGACTCTTCTATTGATTGCTGACTGATCTGTGTTTTTTCTTCTCTCAAAGTTAGCGTATACTCAGGTTTTAAATCTAAGGTCTGCCTTTAACTTTAAAGGAGTAAATTCTTGGATGAATTCTTTCAAACAATTGCTTTTCAACTTAATAAAAAGTAACATACACAGAGAACAAAACTTTAACATATTAGTGCCTTTTCTTGTCTCTGGAGGTGTAGAATAGAAAATTTAACTACAAAGAATCTCCTTTCATCCATATGGCAGTCACCTCCCTGTACGCATCTGACTCCTCCATAGTAAGAGGTCTGAACATGCTCTAGGATAGCTTCCCCATAGCTGCTTTGAGCTGCAAGTGGGGTGACACAGAAGAACCTCCAGAGCAAAGAATCACCACCATGGGAGATCTAATGATCAGTCAGCAGTCACAAATGAACAAGTCTGTGTATTGAACAAAAGCAGAAAGCATCACTGCTTTGTCATTCTAACGTGAGGTTGGTCTCGTGTTTCAAGGGAATCTGCCAGGAGTCCCACAGACATCCTTTCCTACTTGATTAAAACTTCACTGATCCTTGGGGGTCCCACATCAGTTGGGGGTATATTCAAAAGAAGTAGTCTGCATGTTTATTATACCATATTGGTTATTAATGATAGAAAAAAAAGAAAGAAAGAAAAAAAAGAAAGAAGGAAAAAAAGGTTGTTCTAATTCCCTTGTAGGATTTAATCGCTCTGTTCACTGAAATGGGAATAACAATATAAAAAATATTTAAATCACTGTAGGAGATGCTGAATATGTTGCATATTCATCTTGAAATCATCCATGAAGTAGCAATAAAAGCTGAGATTCTGGCCTGAATTCTCTTACAGTCTACCTTCATAAGGATCAGTTTGCTGGATGAGAATGAGTGGGTTTCTAGATTATTCAGTGTATATACTTTGGACAGTCCTGTTCACTTTGAAGATGGTATTTCCAGAAATAAAGTGACCCTGGAGACATGACTTCAAAAAAAAATGTCACTTCAACTGGAATTTCCCATCCATTTTAGCATATCCCTTTTATGTGACACTGAGAATCTGGACAATGATGCCCTGCCTGCTAAAATAATACCTTTTATGAAAGGTATCAAAATGAGGGGAGATGATATTGGGAAACAACATTTCAGCAAAGACAAAGTGTCCAAGTTCATATTTTTTTCCAGCTCTTAATTAAATTTAAGTACTGTGGCCACCCCCTCCCAGGTGGGACTTCTGGCCCACTGGCCCTTCTGGGGCTCTGGAGTGGGGTGAGGGGCAGTATTCCCAGTGTACCAGCCAATCTGAGGCTGGATTAGGGGCTCCAGGGGGTATGATGTGGAGCAGTGCTGTCAGGCTGCCTTTGACTGACAACTGATGCAGCCCAGTGAGGCTGCAGGGACTGCCATGTGGGATACAGCATTACCTCACCTCCATGAGATTTGACTTATCCCTACTCCCCCATACACACACTTGAGTTGGTTCCAACCCAATAATTAAATAATTCTCCATGAGTTTCAAATCCAGTGTCTCACACATGCTATGATCTCCTCTGTGCTTCTTATGATCTCTGAGCTTTGATCTTCTCTCTCCCTAAACAAGCAGCTCAAGTATGTCCATGAGAGTGTCTCCAAGTCTCTCAAAACACTTATGCTACCTCTACACAGAAATTCTACTTCTCAAAACAGAGGATAAACAGCAGAAGGCATAATATATGTGGTTTTCCACAGTGTTATTCTCCAGGCCTTGGCATTCCCAGATGCAAGGTCACTTGAGCAAATCTACCATCCTCCTCACCATTCTTCTGCTTCTAACCCTTTCCTTCCAAAACAGTTTATTACAAAGGAACTTATCATAGAATCATAGAATGTTAATGGTTGGAAGGGACCTTAAAGATCATCTAATCCCAACACCCCCTGCCATAGGCAGGGACACCTGCCACTAGACTAGGTTACTCAAAGCCTTATCCAACCTAGCTTTGAACACTGACAGGGTTGGGGCTTGCACAACCTCCCTGGGCAAACTGTTTCAGTGTCTAACCACACTCACAGTAAAGGGTTTCTTCCTAATGTCTAACCTAAGTTTCCCCTCTTCCAATTTATATCCATAACTCCTTCTCCTATCACTACAGTTCCTGATGAAGAGTCCCTATCCAGATTCTTTTTAGGACTCCTTCAGATACTGGAAGATTGCTATGAGGTCTCCATGCAATCTTCTCCAGGCTGAACAGACCCACCTTTCTCAGCCTGTCTTTGTAGGGAAGGTGCTCCAGTCTTCTTATCAACTTTGTGGCCCTTCTCTGGACTTGCTCCAGCAGTTTCCATGTCCTTCTTATGTTGAGGGCAGCAGAACTGTACACAGTAGCCCAGATGGGGTTTCACAAGAGCAGACTAGAGGGCAAAAATCCCCTGTCTCGACCTGCTGGCCATGCTGTTGATGTAGCCCAGAACTGGATTGACTTTCTGGGCTGTGACCACACACTGCCAGCTCATGTTGAGTTCTTCACCAACCATCACGCCCCTCAAGTCCTTCTCCATAGGACTTCTCTCCATCACTTTTCTGCCCAACCTGTAGGTGTGTCTGAGATTGACACAATCCATGTGGAGGACATTGAATTTGCTTTGTTGAACTTCATGAGGTTCACGCAGGCCCACCTCTCAAGCCTGTCAAGGCCCCTCTGGGTGGCATCTCTTCCTGCAGTGTGTTAGTATCGGCCCCAGTACCGACCCCTGAGAGACACCACTTGTCACTGGTCTCCACATGGACAATCAGACACTGATCACAACTCTTTGCATGCAACCATCCAGCCAGTCCTTTATCCACTGAGTGGTCCATCTGTCAAATCCATGTCTCTCCGATTTGGAGACAAGAATGTCATGTGGGACAGTGTCAAAAAGTTTTGCATAAGTCCAAGTAGACAAAGTCAGTTGCCCTGCCCCTATCCACCAATGCTGTAACCCTGTCATAGAAGGCCACCCACCACATTTATCAGGCATGATTTCCCCTTTGTTACCAATCAAATTGATCATTTAAATATGATCTTTTATAAAAAGCAACATCAAAAATGAAAATTTCC
The DNA here is from genome assembly GCF_003984885.1 of Neopelma chrysocephalum. Taxonomy (NCBI): domain Eukaryota; kingdom Metazoa; phylum Chordata; class Aves; order Passeriformes; family Pipridae; genus Neopelma; species Neopelma chrysocephalum. The sequence goes on from NW_020897704.1 coordinate 2,825,048, forward strand.
AGACTTTTAAAAGACATTTCCTGTAACATTTAAGCAGGAAATTAACAGAAGTAAACACAAGTAATAGCTGATTTTGGTTTGGTTGGTTTTGTTTTGTTTTGTTTTTCCTTTTGGCAATAAAACTATATTCTTCCTAAAAGCTAAATTAAGTGACTTTTTTTGCAAAAGAGCACTATAAAATGCATCAACAGGCCATTTTTTCCTCACATAATTTCCCAGATTTTGATCAGTGCTAGTATGGAAAATTAAACTAGAAATTGATCATTACTGATTAGTCTAACCATTAGTCGTTAAGGTCACTGACTGTTTTGTCATGATCTAATGGGAGTAGTTGTCCAATGAAGAGATCTCTAAACTATTGTAGCCTTGTGCAGCAACATTGTCCAGCGGACCTCCATTATCCTGAAACTTTAGTTATCTGTGTCTGTCTTATGATTTCCTTATCAAATTTCCTTATTCTGTAAGAAGACCTTATTTTAAAATTGTATTTTTCACTACAATATATTCAAAATTAGCAAGTTAAAATTCATTTTAGGATGAAAGTAATAGTAGAGTGATAAAAACAGGTAAGATAATTTTTGTATCCCAAAGCCCCCTACATCATTCCTAGGGAAAAATTACCTCAACCTTTTTTGTATAAATGCAGCAACTACAGCAATATATTAACTGTTAGAGCCTGAGAACTAATAGAATCTGAGGTTCTGCCTATCTATGCATAGACCATGGTGCTACTAACATCAAGTTCGTGGGTTCAATCCCTGTATGGGCCATTCACTTAAGAGTTGGACTTGATGATCCTTGTGGGTCCCTTCCAACTCTGTGAAACTGAAATATTTTTTCTTGTTTAATAATAATACTTTTGGACCCACTGCATAATGAGGGCAGTGACTACTACGTAATGTGGTGCATATGTTTCCAGAATACACAAATTATTATCAAACTTTCTGTGTTTCCTCCATGTGTTGCTCAATTGGCTTCAGCTGCAGAGTAAAAGAAAGTCTAGCTCTTTAATTCTCTCTGTTATTATTCTTTCACTCCTTCAGCCTCCGCTCTCACAGTCTCAGAAGAATAGCGTTTTCTTTTGTTCAGTTAAGCATGAAGTCACAGAAGTAACACTTCAGCAGCAAGAGACTTATACTGATAGGAAGAAAATTTCAAAAGGTCTGGGAACTTGTCTTTTTGTCACCAAAATCCATAAGAGTTTTATCATTACTTCAAGAAAAATGGATTCAAAAATGAATGCTTTCAAAAATCCCTCAGCAAAAAGTAGCTCTTTCTTACTCTTTTGTCTGCTGTACTTCTCTCCATCCTAACTTCCAGCTCCTTCAAAAAACTTATTTTGAGAGTTATTCAGCACATACATACCTTTAACTGGAATTTTCAAAATACAAGAAGTATGTGCTGACTTAGTGTATTTATTTATACACAAAGTAGTCAATATGGATATATTATACCAAAAGTATATTATAATATGCCGCAGTCCGAAAGGGGGAAAGGGCCGTGGCACAGCATGGGTTCGGGACACAAGGTAGGGTGCAGGTAGAATGCTTTATTGAAGCGTGCACAGGGTTCTTTATCAGCTCAGGCAGGGAAAGGGCCAGAACATAGGATGGGGCATGAGACAGACAAACGGGGGAGCAAATCAGGATAGGGGCACAGGCGAAAAGGGGGAGGAACCGGGGAAGGAAAGGGTAAATGGTAACTGTCTCCTCTCTGCAGCTTCTTTGGCCTATCAGAGAGGGGAGCAGGGAAGCAGGGAGCAGGCAAAACTCGCGGCAAGCCCGGGCATGTACAGGCTGTGCACTGTGCAGTGTGAATACAATGAAACCACATAATAACAGTAAAGTCCATATAATAATTCTAAGGTCCATATAATAAAGTCCTATCAATTGCTGTATGTTTTTCTCCACGCCTGGAACTGTTCCCATCCTGAATCTTGCTCCTTCACAATAATGGTTCCTCTCAGAACATCAGAGAGAGAGATATGGTTTAAGAGACTTTAGATGCTCATCTCTATTTTTGCATTACATCCCCTAAATGCATCCAGCACTACCGACAAATTTTTAATATTTATATTTAGGTGGAAACTTTTAAAATGTGAAATTTTTTAAAATCAACCAATTTTCACAGCTATATTACACTGATTCTGTCAGGTCTTATTCTAAAAAAAACCAAAACTATTTCACTGTTGTATTTATTTTCATATATTGAACACAGAGGAATAATTATTTAGAATTTAGTGTTGACTGAATGCATCAAGTCAGATGTGATTAATCTACTATGTGCAAGTGACATGAAGATTTCATTTGATTTACATTTATCTATACATATACACATGTGCCTATTTTCTGAATATTACCTTTTATTCTCTATGTCACCTCTCCCACTCCCTGAGATTTCATATAAGGAAGTTACTTCTGGACACTTTCCCATCTGTTCAGGAAAGTATTACAGGAGTTTTGCATCATCATCCTCTCTATGCCACAATCATAACATCTAATGCTGCCAAAGTCTGCATCTGCTATATTATATTTGCCAGCCCTGCTTAGGTTCTCTAGACATTGAGACATCTCCTGTTTAGACAGGGGAATTCCACCCAGTTCATCCATAATATTCTGTAATGTTTGGAAGAGGCTGGGGAGAGGAAAGGTACAGGCACATAACAGCATACAAAAACTCCAGAGGTTTCTAATGCCATATTGAAGAAGAATTACTGAAAGCACTATTTTTCCAGAGTATTTAATTCCTTATTTCTTTTTGTGCAAAACTAGTCAGATGAGCTTTTCAAGGTGACTTTGCAATCCAAGTCAATTCACAACCTGGTAGAAATTATTGCTTAAAATAGTGACCCTAGAGTTTTTCCATTCTAGAAATAAGTAAATAAGAAAATGCATAATCTAAAAAATAGCTCCAGTTGCATTTTTTAAGTTCACAGTTCAAAAGAATTTTGGCAATTAAAAAGTATACATGTTGATTTACAATGGCCTATTTCTTTTGATATTCTGTATGCAAATAGTATTACGATTATTATGAATTAAAATATGGTAATAAAAATAACTAATTTAGGCTCCTGATCATTTAAAGTATTTGAGCTTTGATGCTTAAAACACCAGTGAACTTAGTTTTCACACCTCCAGTGTACCCAGAAGGCTCATCAAGAAATCTCATTCTATTGTTTGTGTTTTAACATTTACCTCCATGCAGTGCCAACTCCCAAGCCATTATCCAAACATCTAATTCAGAGGTTGTTGTATTACCCTTGTTGATCGCTATTCCACTTACAGTCTCACTACTTTTTGAAGGTGACAGTCTTTATTCCTCCTTTCCTGCCTCATAATGTACTTATTGGGTCCTGCCCAAATAGTTACAGAAATTTGGCTTGGTAAGGGGAGACAGTTGGGAAGCCATGCTTTTTAAAAGTAGCTGTTCTACTCCTGCAGGATAAAGATGTTCTTTTCTGTCCCTTAATGTTTCTGGGCAATGAACAGCTGTATCAGGCTTCCTGGGTGATTGATAGCTCTGTTCAGCTCAGCTGGTTAAAGGGTATTATTTGTTAAAGAGCTCTGTCTGTATTTGTGCACTGAACTTCTCGGGGACTGATATGACCTGAGCATTTCTGAAGATTTGGAAGTACAGGAAGCTGTAGCTTTGGTTAAGTCTTATTCCAGTCCTTAAACTGAAATATGTTAGAAAGAAAATGATTTTAAGCAAAATTCAAATTCTGAGATTTGATTTAGATCAAACAATGAGTAGCACTAAATTCTTTTGATTTCAGATGGAAGCAGAACCATCACTTTATTGAATTTTCCTCTGTATCTTGAAACTGAATCCAGTAAATAAATCCTCAGAAGAAAACCCTGCTTGAAACAACACATCAGTTCCCTTGCCTAGCTACACTTCCAGTCTGCAAAGCTACCAGTAAATTTGCAGGAAATTGCATATTCTGTGTGTTAGAGTCAGCAGAGTTGGAGATGTCAGGTAGTGTTACTATAAGAGAGGTTTCAGAAACCAGTCTGAAAATCCTGCTATATTTTTCCCTGTGGACTATAGTTGCTCTTGTCACTAAAGTCCCTGGCTACACAATCCTTTAGAAAATGATAGAAAACTGCTTTAGGGAAAAACATTACCCCTCCCTTTCACATCGTCTTATGAGCCAATTGGTCAGTCAATGAACCAACAAATTGAATCTTTAAAACTTTGGGAAGCATTGGGTGTTCAATGCTGAGTTGACAGAGAAATTTTTTGTATTTTTTTACCTTATTTTGAAAAAGTTTCTCAAAATCTAATCTGGAATTTGTGGGAATAAAGAGCAGGGAATCAGAAGAAACACTAGTTCAGAGACCCTTCTCTGTCTTTTTGGTCTACATTGGGATCTAGTATCTGAACGTGTCTCCAATACGATCTAAACACTTTATCATCCTGGTCATCCTGACCACGCAGAAAGTCAATATCTCCAGTTTTTGTACAACTATTCACTGGTCAATATACTGCCTTTATAGCAGTGGAGGTGGAGTACCTAGCTTGGAAATGGAAGATTTGGGGTTATAAAGAACCCACATGTTTGAGATACTACAGTCAAAACAGGTGTCCAAGCATACTGAGATCAGACTAAAATGTTCTTACACCAATCCTAATGGTTTCTCAGGGAGAAGCAGGAAAACAAATTACTCTAATGGCTATTTGACTTATTGCTTAACCTTTTCCATTGTTTACATCTCACACACAGCATAATTGTGAACAGAAAATAATCAAACCAAAAGTAACTCACTAATTGGAGACTACCATAATCAGCTTTCAGATGCACTTACCTTTGTTTCCAAGCCAGAGGAGGAACAGGATTATGCAGTAGCCATGAGAGTCAGTACCTAAACAAAGCATTGAAATAGGTAAGTAGGAAAATCTCCGGTAACAGGCTGCTACACCAACACCTTGTCTCTTTTGATTCAAAGACCATCACAAAAAAAAAAGAGTTTGAAAAGAAGATGATGGATTATCAGACAAATGTACATATCTCTGGGAGCTGTCACCTCACCTGAGGAGGTGTCAGGCCTTGCTCCCTGTGGTCTGTGTATCTGAAGCGCAGAGCTAAAGATTTCTTAGATGTCAAATAACCCCAAAAACCTATTTGGAATCAGAAGAGCTTTACATGCTAAATACTTACACTTCAAAAAATTAACTGTAATTACATGGGAAAAAAACACAGATTCATTTAATCTCTTTAATGTTAGAATCTTGCAATTAAAACTTTTGTGTCTTAAATTTGCAAGGATCAAGAATGTAGTTTGCAGAAACTCTTCCAGGCTGCTATATTGCAAAGTGTTTTACTTCTCTAAGTATCTGAATGAGAACTGCATATGCATAAAAGAGGCATAAAGGAGCTCAGAAATTTCCATCCTATTTAATTTAGTTTGAATAAAGACAAATTAGAACCTGATATATATGCATTTATATACACATATGGAAATATATATACATTTCTATACATGCATGTATATATATGTGTGTGTGTGTATATATATATGTATATATATGAGCAGATGTTTGTTGCATGCTGAATGAGTACCTTGACTGTATCCTTTCCTGAGCAGAAAAAATCCAAAAGATTCCTGCTTCTGCTGTGAACTGTCTTGGAAATTCTAGTCTCTGAAGGATCTTCAAGTAAGTTCCCAAGAGACTGTGACAAGGCATGTTTTCTATGTCACTTCATAGAAGATTTTTTTTTACATTGTAGGCTGCTATATTAGAAAGCCTGGATGTCTCAAATTACAGGAAAAACAAGAGAAATGGCAGTCACAAAATGATCAATAAATAACTTACATTTTCTATATTAAAGGACTAGATAGAAAATGGACAGCTTTTAGATGGATGTAGCAATTAGAATTTGCATTTCAGTCTATAAGTGAGGTACTTAGAAGTTGGCTTTTAGTGAAAATTATTCTTTATTTTGTTATGAAAAAAACCCCAAATCTCGGAAGACGTGATTTTGTCATTTAATAATTGCTATGCAACTAATCAAACCAGTCTCCCAACCCACAAAACAATAAAAGCAAACTACACTGGTAGAACTTTCTGCACAGCAGAAGTCTGGCAATACCATTTCTTGTGCACACAAAAATAAAGGGCTGTTGTGCTTAGTTATGAGAGGGAGCTTTCTGATGGAAAGTAACTGTTAGTAATGACATTTTTCCTTCCAGCTACCACATTTATGAGATTAGATGGTGAGAAGTATGTTTGTGTGATTCCTCTTCCCCCTTCTCTCTCCAGAAGGGCTATACACATAAAATCGTTCACTCACATTTTGGTGCAACAGTTTTCTTCAGGGAGCATGATATTTTCTTTTTTTTGCCCTTGGAGAATATTCATTGCCATTCTTTACAGACAATCTCAATGTGCAATTTTAAAATATTTTCAGATATTTAATACAGTGGAATGAGAATGACAAAGTTTATATCCCTAACTGTAAACGTGCATTGTATCATTTCTCTTTGCTCGCCCTAGCTAAATTAATTTGTTCAGTGCTCTGATTCCTGATGTTTTCTGGGTATCGGGGTTTATTTTGAGTACAGAAAATATTTGACTATGAGTCTTAATGCTCCAGTAATATAAAGACTGTCGATGTTCTTTCTTTTTTTTCTGAGAATCTTTATGACTATATTGGTTTTTACAGCAGCCATGATATGAGGATGTATTGACAGAAGAGCCCTTCTGAAACAAAGCTATTGCTGGAACAGTAACCAAAGGCTATATTACTACTAGTATGAAGGAGCAAAATAACCTGTTAAGTCATTTTCTGAGATAATTTCTCATTATTTGCAAGGATTCACATACTCAAGTCCTTGAATGTAGAGCTGAAACCTGTTAGCTGAATGGGAAGAAATGACCAATATTACAAGCACTGCATGTGATAATGGAATCAAATGCTAGAGTTAAGAGCGTGGCCAAACCTATTTCTCCATGAATTAGGAGAATTCTCTATGAATTAGGTATTCTATGCAAAAGTGAGCTGGACAGCCTGTCATAACAAGCTACAGCCCTCTGATACTTTAAAAATGGTAAACTGGGTAGCAGCGTCTGTGGCATTTCTCCACTGACCCGCTTCAGGCAGCAAATATCTTAATCATAGATCTGAATGTGGAGTAGAGCTGCATAGACAATACTCCATTAGCTGGCATTCATATGACATTCAAGTCTCTGCCATCCGTTTCAGTGATCTGTTAAATGGCCAAAATTAAGCCCATTCTCTACTAATCCATCCAGGCTCTAAGGGCTAATCCAGGACAGTTTTTCCACAAACAGCAAAACCTCATCCACATAGTTCTTACAGAAAACATGCCTTCTGACCTTCAGCATGCAGAATCTAAAGCAAAGCCATGGGCAACCCCTTTCTCTTTGAGATGTATCTGCTGGCCAAGACACAAAGCTCTGTGCTCTCTCTTTGTCAAATTCAGTACCATTCAAATATCACAACCCACTAGCTAAATAATCAGGATAACCATGCTCATCTTTCCTTATTCTCTGAATACCTTACCTTCTTCAGGGCAGTCAAATTCCAAGCGAATGAACACATACATTGCACAATATTAATAAACATGAAAGTTCATGCAAAGAATGTCTCCATGGAAGGAACAGGAGGTTACAGAAATAAGGTTGCTGAACAGATTACTCTTTTATTATTATTATTGTCAGGTTTCCTTTCCTCACCCATTACTTATTTTTCACCATTTTTAAAAACACTTTTGTAGTGAATGATTCATTTGAATACTTCTGGAAGGTAAACACCACAAAAGAGTCTTTTGACACAAGTTGAATTTTTATGAGAGTGTATTTTCAAAAATTCCACAAGTTGTTTAGCAAGTTGCAGTGAAGGCATATTTTGAAAGATAACATTCCCGTCTATATATCAAGTATGGAATTATAGTTCTGACCACTAAAATTATGAGCAGATTCTGGAAACTGTTTTGGCAGAGATCTGCCACTCACATGCTGTACTGCAGGCAGGAGTCTGATTTAGCTGGGCACCTGAACAGGCTCTATGAGAGAAAGAAAGCCTGTGGGGATGGCACAGCTGCAATCACTGTTCCGAATGTAGCGTTCAGAATATGTTCAAGGAAAAGATAAAATGCCTGGGTTGCTCAGCCAGTTCCTGTTACCATGACAACTCTGGAGAACAGTAATTTAGATCAACCTTAAGGCTACTCTATCAGCTCTAGCAGAGGAAGGGACATAAGACCACTTACAGGTGGTGGAGAAACCAGTGCTAATGATACGACATCAGTATGTATGTGTGAATCCATTGTGTCAGCTAAATAAAATATTGAGGTTGCTGTCATTTTCCTTCAGGAACATGGCAGCAACTGTCAGTGTGTCACTGGAAAAGAAGAGCCTGAATCTGTAAGAAGGGAGAGGGTTCAGGTTGTTTCACTGAACCAGACCTGTAGCATAACACTAGGTCTACACTCTGTCCACTGCCTTCCTTTTCCTTCTCTCTGGCCTTGCCAGGTGCTTCTGTGCACCATACCAACTCTCCTCATAAGTGGTGGCAGCAGAAACAGCAGGCTGCTTGGACTGAATGTACCTCCTTTTCATTAAATACCTGTGGCTGCTTCTATGAGGCACTCTTCAGGCTGCTCTTTTGCCACAGCTTTTCTGTCTATAGTAAGTCTCAAGGACAGCTCCAGGTTTTGCAGGAGATGGCTCACAAACTCCTATAAGTTTGTAGGATTCATCATTTCCTTTTTTATTCCTACTCAAGTGTTCCCTTTTAATGTGAAACAGTTTGTTTTGCAGAAGCAAGTATTTTCTATGTCGTTCACCTCTGACTCTCTGTCACTTCTGTTTCCTGGCCTCTTCACACTTACTATGTGAAACCTGCACCAAGGTATAGCTGATTTCCATTAGGTGAACTAAAACACTTTTGCTTCAGTCATAGTATGAATCACAGACAGTGTTCACTCATATTCTTAACCTGTTCTTTTCTGTAACATATAATATGCAAGAAATAGGACTTTGGTTGTTTCATAGGTCTGACGTGCTATTCATAAATGCACCTTTAATACCTCAATGAGGAAAACGCAATTGATGAGGCCATATAAATGAGAGGCATATCCAGATTGTTAATGCAGGCCATACTTTACTTCTCTTTTAGCAAGAAAAGACTTTGGAGAGCTGAATGTACAACATTTGTCTCATTACGCCCAGCATGCTGTTGCTTTACTTTTTCACAATGGCAAGGTAACCTGCTGACACAGCTTGCCAAACTCCTGCCTCCCTCAGCGGATATATAAGCCAGGCTGATGCAAATGGACTGTTGAATTGCATTCACTTGACAGTCCTCCCACACACAAGATGAAGAGCAGCAACTTTGATTTGCAGGGCCTCTTCTCATTTACTTCTTTTGTAGGGTGTTGCCTCTTTTTGTTCGAGAAACGGATAGTCTGAGCTGAGAATTTAAGCTCTGGTGAATGATTTTGTAGGGAAAAACTGTTTGCCTCTACTAAAGCTAACATTTCTCTAGCAAAAAAAGATATGCAAACACATTCCTGAATTCATTGGGTCTGCCTAAATATGTAATGAAATCGTGTGTCCGAGTATTTTCAAGTGTATGGCTAAAACCTGCAAAACAAATTTTAGTTTGGAAGCAACCATATGATGTTCTCAAAATATACATATTTTCATTGAGTATTAAGTTGAATATATTCAAGTTGTTAATACAAAATTTTCACCAAAGTGTTGAACTTGTGTAGGAACCTTTGAGGTACTTCAGGATTATTTTCCTTTTGTATTTATTCTTTATGTCTGTTAAGATTGATCAAAGTGGAAAGAAATACCTAGAATTTATTTTTTAAAGAGAGCTCAACTTTTAATTTAAATAATTTTGAACTTTTTTCTTTTTAAATAATCCAATTCCTGGTTAAATATTGCATTCATAATTTATTCCTTTTTTCCCAGTATGGTAGCAAGAAAAGAGACATGTAAAATCTAAAGCATAGAACTGTTTTGGATTTTTGGCCACTATTTCTTGCTTGGAAAGGGGAGTGCAAAAAGCTGCATTTCTAGCGTAATATGACTGTATTTGATGGGAAAGGATTGCATGTGTGTTGTTTTCTTTTATTCATCACATTCATCGTCCTTCTCATGTAAAGCTAGAAAATTGGTGTAATGTATTCCTGCATAACATAACACGGAAGATATAACAGTTTTGGAAGATAATCATAAGTGTTGCATCCTCGTAGCACCTGCTTCATGTCCAAATCATTCCCAGCAACATTAGTATATGAGATCAGTTTGGGACCTGCAGTGACTACAGGAGCATTGGCACACAGTAGTATTTCAAGAAATCTAAAGCACAGACCCAACTATGAGATTCAGGCACTTTCAGTGGGCTCTATAATGTAGTTTTGGTATATTTTTAGACTATATTTACTCTGTTTAATTCCCCCACCTGAATAGGTGCTGCTCCTCACAAGGATAATTGCTTCTCCTAGTCTGTGTTAATCAGTTCTGCCTGCAGTGCTGCAATTAGAGTAATATCGTCCCAGTCCTGACTCTATATGCAGCCTTACTAGAGATGATAACCTTAACATTTTCCTTACCAGTTTCAAAAGAGAGGCAAGATAATATCTGTACCAAAGAGCCAAGAGCTTTAGCAGTATCTTCTGTATTTCTTCAAACTATCAAATACTACAAAGGAATTTGTCCTTACCCAAATGCTCCCATTTCTCTTAGAAGCATAAATACTAGTAAGCACTAGGCTACTTTCCTTCTGCCTTTCTGTCCCAGTCCTCCCTGTCCAGCCTGATCAGACAATTTAGCCACTGAGATAGGACAGCATCTGGAATCCCAGCATCACACAGGGACCACATGTACAATTTGATTTTTAATTAGAAAGGGAGAGAAGGACTCCCATCCCTCCCCTTCTTTGACGCTGATTTTGGTTGGTGTACTTGTCCTCACTAATTCATCCCAGACACTTTTTTTCTCTCTCAGATTCTGTAAGGTCCATACATTTTTAGGCTTTTGATTGTCGATTCAACTCACACAGTTAGGCACAACTCAATTAGGATCCCACCTCCAGTACTTCAGCTGACTGGCATGTGTCATCCCTTGACTCACCATCACAGACAGCTGATCTTCTGAAAAAGCAGGCTGCTATTTTTACTAGCACTCAGAAGCATAAAATGTCAAATAAGTACCATTTCACCAAGTAACTGCCATCCATGTACTGAGATATCAGGGCAACAGGAACTTTAAAATACTTGCCACACTTCTCAGAGATTGTTGAATCTCCACTGCATTCCTTTCAAGACTGTTTTTTTACATTGGTGCATGTAGAACCAATAGTTCTTTTAAATTGAAAGATCTAAAAATTGATATAGCTGCTGTTCCTGACCTGAACATGCTATCTACTATGAGATATTCAAAGTAGAGATAACTTTGCCTAATATGGACTTTATGCTAAAGTGCCAGTATCATACTTGGCAGGATTTGACCAGGCTAATTCTCCTGGAAGGGCATATTAAAAAATCTCGTGTAATAATAATTAAGTGTTGATTTTAGGACATGAAGAATTTGTGCTGTTGCAGAGAGAGGATTTCAAAACCTGGTCACTTGACTATGCTATTGCTGCGTAGTTATATTTGCAGTTCTCCAAAACTTCTCTCCCGAGCTGTCAGGCTGAATGAGCAGATGGCAGAGAGGGGGTGACAGGTCAGATACGTGGGTAAAGCCATAGCTCTACCTTTCAGAAGGGATCCAATGACAGCAGGGCCCCAGTGGATGGACTCCTTCCCCTCCTGAGTATGAGGAGCAGCTAACTGCTGGACTGACCAGCTGGTTCCAGCACACTTTGTCACAGGGCAGGCAAGGGTCACAATGCAACATTCCACAGGAGCTGCTTGGGCAAGTCTCCCTCAGCAACTTGACAGACCTGGATTCTGCTGCTGTCCTTTTGCAGCTCCAAGTGAACTCACTGCTTACTAATTTATTTATACCAGGTTGTTTAGAAGAGGAGTTGACTGGACCATTAGTGTCAAATATGTTAGAAGACAACAGCCGTGGAAGAGTTTTGCTGGCAGATTTGGGACACATGAGAGAGCACTTTGAGGCCAAGAAGCTGGAGGTATTTTAGATATCTCAATTCTCTTCTTATGGTAAATACAGACATGAATTCTATGTAGCAAATTAAAACCCCCAAACCTTTAAGATTAAGAACTGATTATAAAATTACCACTATTAGTACATAAGCAAGATGTATTTTAATTTTCCATCTGCCTTAAAACACTATGTTTATTGTTCTGCTCTTCCTTTTTAAAAAAGCCATTAGGCTTCCTCCCTTCCCTTCCTCCTCCCTTCTTTCAGTAGAGTCAGTATTAGAATCAAGAGGCCTCTAGAACAATGTTATGATATAGCATCTTTGCCTCCAGCTATTGAAGACTTATGTTGACTGGCTTTTCAAAAGGAAAGCAATAATTTCAGGTTACTGGCATCCCAGTACTGGCCCATATACTTGCTATTTTATTTTATTTTATTTTATTTTATGAGGTCATGATTAATAAAAAGCCTTGTTTGAAGAATTTTGAGCAGTAAAGTACATAAATTCTTCATTGGACAGGAAAGAATTAAAGAATTATTTTTTCCTGTATTATATGTAAGGAATTCATTCATGAGGTTGGAAGAAATATACATCCTGTGCTTTTTCAAACATAGTAATGATGAACATCATTACAGCCTGATGACTAGACATAGATTTCCACAAGGACAGCACATGTGACAGCCTGAAATACATGTGTCTGAAGAATTAGCACTCATTATGCTAACTATGAGTAGAATATGAATGAAATAATGAAGTTGCAATTGGTTGTAAAAACAAAATCAGAAAGAACTTAAAACTTGCTTGTTAAATGAGGGTGGCTTGTATTGGTAAAAACTTGATATGACAGATAGAATGTATTTTGACTATTTGTAATTAAACATGTTAGACACCAAATTATCGGCTACTGGTCACTGGCAGAAAAGGCTTAACCACAGAAACTTCTAATTTGCTTTCAAATTCACATATGTGAAGCAAGGTATGTTATCAATTGCAGAGAGCAAGTTACTCTCCTATGAAGTGCTAAAATTAGCAACATTCATAATTTTTTTTTTAATGAAAGGTGTGTAGCCATAGCAAAAAAAAATTTCAGTTTTTCTAATGCCTAGAGAATAAGACCCTGCACACCTGCCTTGGAGGGTCTGAGTAAAGGCTTTGCATGTCTTCAGAAGCAAAACAATGCTTCAGAATGTCTCTAAAAGTATTGTCTAGATTTAGATCCCATTGAGCCTTTAACACTCAAAGTCAGTGTAAAATTTGGCATACAGTTTGTTTTAACCCTGACCCACATAAATCATATTTAGGTACAACTTTTGTCATTCAGGTCTTCACATCTTTTCGACACGAATAGAGGGATGGTGTACAAGGATGATGACACTGATTTTACATAATGCACAGAGCAGTCATAAAATATCCATTCTTTCTTTCAAAGACAGATAAAGTCTGGGTTTGAACAGCCTGACTAGATCTGAATAACTTTCTATTTTAGTATTAGCCCCATAAGACAGATAGGTGCAATTTTTTTATTCTTTCTTTCTGTAAAAACAACCACATCCATTAGTGTTGGGAGGAATTAAATTCCCATGTATAACTCTATCTTCTCATTCAAATTATCTAAGATCTTTGAAATTCTGGCTATATCTTCCTCTAAAGAAGACACTGTTCCCCACTGTAAAAACTTCAGTTGTCTCCCATTTTCTGCCTTCCATGTATGTTTCTTCTCATTCCAAAATACTGTTATTTCTCATTGCTGACCTTACCTTGTGGCAAATCAAAACTCCCCACCTAGGAGTATTATGAAAGGTCTTCTTTCTTCAGTTCTGTTGCTTGTCTCAGTGTCATGAATCAGGTCATGAGAATTTGAAGGGATCATTAGTAGAAAACGAAAGCTCCAAACTACAAACTGTCATTAAGGACCCTGTTTTTAAGACTCCAGGAAGTCCACAGTACTATAACCAGTTTGCTAACAGCTGATTTTCAGGCCTTTGATGACTTCCTGCTTTTTTACTGCAGCAAGTTCCTCGTATCTAACTACAGTCCTGCTTTTCTTACCTTTCTTACCTTTCTTACAGCTCTCATGACTTTTTCCTTTTCTGTGAATCCTATCCTATCATTGGTAATAAATCAGACACCCAAATAATGATTTTATAAGTAGATAATGTGCTAAGCCTCTGACATGGTTTGGAGCTGGCTCCCTGCCAACTCTCCAAACCTTACCACAAGAAGTCCCCCCCCCACCCCAAACCAAGGGAGAAGAGGGAAGAAAAACCCAAGAGAACCGAAACGAGAGACAGCTAAAGCAATATATATAAATATATTTACACTTATATTACAGTTATATACAATTGAAATATATATATAATTCCACAAGGAAAAGGGAAAGGGAAGGGGGAAGGAAAAAAAGGAACAAAACCAAAATAAAATATATATATCCCGATCAATAGCCCAAGATCTAGCAACTAAAAGAATTAGCAAAGAATATCTTACTACTCTCCTTGGGACAACGGAGAGTCACGCTGGGGTGACTGCCGGCAGCCTCCACCTCCCAAGGTCGGCAAGGCCTTACCAGGCCTCACTGTCCAACCTGACAGACTCAACAGCAGGGAACCCGCACCTCCAAAGCTGCCGGAAGGAAAGAGGGCAAAAGCCTCTCCTCCTTTCTTCTTATACCCTGGCTTACGTAAAAATCGTAGGGAATACCGGGTAAATCTGGGCAATTCCTTGGTTACAAACTGGTCACCAAGGAAGGCCTAGGCCAAACTACCACAGCCTCCTTCAGAAATATAAGCTGATGTTACAATTGAAGATGTCTTTAATTATTTATCATTTGTCAGAAGATCTTTGAACTACCTAGTTGATAGGATACAGCACTCATTTTATGTAGAAAGTTTGAATATGAAATCAGATGGAAAATTTGGAGTTATTTAACACCTCTAGCTTTTCTAGCATGAATCCCTCTGCCGGGGGAAGGGGGCGTTGCACATGATGTATTAACACTAATTATGCTGAAAATAAGACAATAAAATTTAGAGGTTAACCTAATGTCTGAGCTTATAACCTAATGTCTGAGCTTATTGAAAAGCCAATTTAAGACAGCAAATCAAACCAAGACAGTAAGAAGAAAGAGACTCAGCAAGAAAAAAAATTACGAAGTGCTGCTGATAAAATATTTTTTTCTGTTTCCCCAGACTGAAAAACCTTGATTTTGTCATGATGATGCTTCTGAAGGTTCTGAAATCATTGAACTCCATCACTACAGAAAGACCTGTTCTAAACCACTAACTCTATCCTGCTACTATAGATTTAAATGGTATATGAAAGACTGTCTTCAGACTTTATCGTTCATTACTTACTTGAAGATTTGACACACCATCCCCCACTGTTGTGGTTTAAACAAAACCAGTTCATCCACACTCCTCAAGATTTATTAATCGATAAGTGACATTCATTTGGGTTTTGGCATCCCTAATACCCATGTTATATCTCCATTACTTAGACATTACTTAATATTCTATTACATTACTAAGAGATAATTCATTAACTAAATCCTTTATAGCCCACTGAATAGAGAATTCATGGAAAGGTAGAAATTAAAATCTTACTTTTTAGAAAAACTTCATGGAACCTGATCTTCACTGTGGAAATTCATGTTGTAGAGCCACAAGTATAAATTCTTAAAAGAACCCATTGGATTTATCTTACCTTCATTTTCTTTCTTATGCTATTCAGTACACAGGTCTCTGTTTAGATCACTGTTTGCATAACAGGTTGTCTCATAGGTTCTATGTTCCATCATGCCAACATCACAGAGAAACTCCATGATTTGTCACTTTCATGGCAACAAGCTCAGGATTACTGGAAACTGGTAAGGCAAGACCAGTGACAATTACTGGTTACCTATCTATCTGTTTTCTCTAATTATCCTCTTTTATTTATTTTTTGTTGTTGTTTTTTAAGTAAGGCAATAAGCTCATTGGCCCTTGCATTTCCTTTCAAGTCATATTTTCGCATACTTCTTTTCCATGGTGTTTCCTAGATCTTCCAATAAAACACCCTAATCCCTTATTGACAAACCTGAGTGATCTAGTTTTTAATTAAGATTACGTCTTTTATGTTCTGGTAGTCTTAAAAAAATAAGTACCTACAGTTGCTGATTTGTTGTTCTTGTGTTTGTGAGCTTTGCCATTACTTGGATCCTTATTGCTGTGTTTTGTTTAGCATTGTTATTTTAGTAAGAAGTAGGAATATAGTAAGAGTGTAGTAAGAACAAAGAACAGGAAACAGTGTATTCCTTTGTTCCAGAATCAAAATCATGCAAACAGTTTGTGATCCAAACAGCTGTTTCCTCCAAGTTCTATTCAGTCTGGAATCTCTGATTTTCTCTGAGCTTTCCAAAAGTCACTCATCTAGTTTCATCAGCTGTAGTCACAGCCCTTCCATTTGCAACTTCTCCTTAAGCTTCTTCTTTTTCAGAAGAAGCACAACAGTTATTAAATGCAGTGTCTTCCAGATTTTCAGTAATTTAACATCTCAGGGAGGTATTGATTAATTCTTTCATCGGACCTAGATGGAAGATACCTAAAAGTTTCTCTGCTTTAACAAGGTCTCTCTTTCTTACAGATCAAAGGCATCTTTATCAGCAGAAATGCTTCCAGCACACTTGCAAATTGTCCCAATTAATATTATTATATAAATCTCTCCAAAATTCCTAGGAGTGGGAGGTTTAGAAACTGCTGGGTTATTTTTGAAGATTATTTACAAGAGACTGTTATCCAAATTCTGTGAGACAAGCCACACAAACAGGACATTTCAAAAAGTAAAGAATAGAAAATTAATCCTCACTTCTTGGCATTATGTCAATTTATTTTTTTGCGAAAGCTTTATTTCTGCTTTTTAGGCAAAGAAAATAATTGGGAAAATACTTTATATTGTTAAAAAATCTTGATTGTGACTTTAATTTAAAATGGGGGTGTGAAAATAAACAAGAAATTCATGAATAGGTGTTAATTCAACTCCTTGATTTGGGCAATTTCACTGAAAGAAGAAGATGTTGTTAGATATCTCTGCATAGATTTCCCTCAAATAGCAGCAAGTGAGCTTTCATAATCAACAAAAAACGTATGTTCATATATTGTACAGTTTTGTGGGTCTATTGGTCAATAGTGGATTTATGCACAACAAAATATATATGAAAGGATTATGAGCCACAGAAAGACTGGATTTTTGGGTTCAGGACAAAGGTGAAGTTAAAATCTTCTGGAACGTTTAGAAAGTAAAGAACTAAAGACATAGCAGGATGAACTGGTCCTTGCTAAATCTACTAGATACTCTAAGTCACATCTTTCCTCCAGTGAAGGCATGGGGTGAAGATACCTACTGCCGTGCCAAAGAGAAAAGAATTGGCTTGTAATGACATTGATGGTGTCTCCTGAAAGATAAATGCTCATACAGCTCTGTTTTGGTGTGGGTAGTTGGCCTGCATTGTCTTTTTATGCGGTACTATCAATTTGTGTTGATTTATTTCAGCCTTGATTTTTGATCTAAATCAACAATGTAAACTAGATTCCTTTATGTTGGCAGGAAAAGGATCACTGTCATTTTCCTCTGTACAGTGAAATAATGGGCTATATGGGGGACTCCTCCTCGAAAGTATTTGCTGACCAATAAATTAGCGAAGCTAACATTATGATAGTGCTTTATAGAGCACTTCATAGTGATTGTTGATTCTCAGCTGAGACTTTCTGGAGGCTTAAGTATTGCTTAAGCATATTTTAGGATGAATAAAGGCTGAGTAAATGGCATAATGGTCAATATCTGAAGTGTAAAGTAGCTACCCTGGTGCATTGTATTACAGTCCTGCAGCATTATTACAGAGAATTTTAGGTTCTCTGCCAGATTCATTCAAGTGCAATGTCTAAGTCATCCTGTATTTTTAAGTGAAACTCAAAATGTAGTTTCTGGCTATATATTCACCTTATATTTTAAAGTTTTCTTCAATAATATTTTGATTTACTTATTCTTCTTTCCTTCATTGTAAGCCTCATGACTTAACCTATAAAAAATGGTCATAAAATTTGATGGTTTTACAACAGAATTATTCAAAACTCCTCACCAAAATAGTGTCAACAAGCACCTTATATGTTAAGAAGCAATAAAATTGCCCTTCACCTTTAATACAGTTAGCTCACACCACAGGATGATTACCGCCTCTTGGATTCGGATGGCTTTCATGACATTGCTTTTTAAATGCATGAAATTTGAGCAGTTAATGTGTAGAAACTGATGCACAGGAAGTTTCATCTGAATATGAGAAAGAACTTCTTTATTGTGTGGGTGACCAATCACGGGAACAGAATGCCCAGAGAGGTTGTGGAGTATCCCTCACCGCATACATTCAAGTACCATACGGATGAAATTCTGTGCAATGTACTGTGGGATGACCCTGCTTGAGCAGGGAGGTTGGACCAGATGACCCACTGTCGTCCCTTCCAACCTTACCCATTCTGTGATTCTGTGGAATTTTCCAAGAGTTTTCACAGTTGGCCCAACACTGCTCCCCTTAAAACCAGCTCATATTTTTGCAGTGACTCGAAAGAGGTGATTGGAAGATCACAACTTAGAGATTAGCCAAAAGGCTTAGATGTGACTTTTTGATTCTGTACAAGAGGTACAAAATTAATATTTTCTTAATTTTTAAAATGTTTATTTGTATGTTACTTGTCAAAATATTAGAGTGAAATCTGTTATTTCTGTTTGCAGATATTTCCCATTAAAATAAATGATAAGCTACTCTCTCAATGTGAAACAGTATTGTTTATGTTGCCTAGTAACAAAAGGAAAAAAAAAAGAAAAATGTTGAAAAGCCAGTAAATGCTGGAGCCAGTAAAACAAACAACAATATTTACATCAATAGAGTAAGAATTCCTGCTGCCTTGATGACAAGTGAAAGTTTATCACAGTAGCACATTTACAACGCTTACTATTTGAAATGCTGGCTAAATCTGTATGAAAAACTTGTCTACATCCACTCATATCGTAGGAGCAGAAAGATGCAGTCTGTGGTTTTTCTATTGCAGAGCCCCATTACATTTTCTTCACCATACTGTGAACATTCCAAAGGCAGTTCACTTTGCTTTAAAGAGTGCTGCCTGTTAAAGCTGACTACTATATCTATCTCTGCTTTGCAGTGTGTGACAATCTTACCTTTTTATTGTAGCAGTTATAGAATTTTTCTTAGGAACAGCATTTTTTGTTAGCATCACCCAGTACATTAACTTATTGCAAATATATGTAATACATTTTTCATCAGATTGTCATGGAATTTCAATAATTTATTATAGTTAAAAGATAGCAGTTCACTTTAGGATGCATTTATAAGCATCCACAAATCTTTTTACATAATGAACATTGATAAACTTAATATTGATAATTCATATAATAACTGTTGAGCTAAAATTTTTGCTGTTTTCCTGGCCACAAACTGTTTATTTTCAACAACCATGAACATTCACTAAAGCTGACAGCTTCTCTCTGATGAATCATATCTGCCAACTGTCAGGAGTTCAAGTAGTAAGAAGCTCAACAGCAATCACACAGCATCTTTGCTCCTATTAGGACGGGGACGAGGTCTGCCCTGGTATCCCAGACCCAATCTTATATATAGATGCATGTGGACAAGCCCCTCAGGTTAATAAGATGCCTCAAAAATGTCATCTTGCAGCAAATAGATGTGATTGCAGATTCAGAAGAGAAGATTTAATATTGTGAACTAAATTGATTTTTAGGGCTAGCAATGGGACAATTTGTTCAAACTGAATTTGAAAATACACTGCAAGGTGTATGATCATCAAACAGTAGAGAATAACTGGTTTCAGATTCTCTAATTTTAGGGGGAAAGGGTATTGGTAAGAACAGGTAAAGAAATTAGGATTCTCTTTCGTCTGAAGGAAAGTATTTTGTTTCGCAAATCTAACAAGAGTGGCACTTAAGAGAAGGTATGATTATATTAATTTTTGAAAGATATTTTCAGCTAATAACCTATAGGTAGGAAAGAGAGAAGGAGGAAGAGGAATACACCAAAGTGTAAATTATAAATACATATGTGTGTTTGTGTTCCTAGCATATGGTAAAGAAAGGACAGTGCAGAAGAGGGACAAGTGACATAGGGAGTTCAGGGAGCGCATGCCTGAGACAGAAGAGTAAAGTAAAGAGAAAAAACGTATCTCATTACCAGGTAGCTCTGAGTAACTAGAAAAGAATTACATTTATGCAGAGCGTAGGAAATATAGTCCACTAAAAAAGCTAAACATTCCTTGCAGGTTTTTTTAAATATAAGTATCGTTATTTTAGAACCAAAATGTTCTTCCGTGTATTCTCTGATGAGTCAGACACACAGTACTTCTAAAAGTGCTTCTCATAGGCAGGGGGTCCTGATGAAGAACAGTGATATTCTAGACCATTCTCAGTGAATAACAGCCTACAAAGTGTTACAGTTATAGCAAGGAGGATTTTTCTTTTAATTAAATAGATTTTCCTGGGAAAATGGTGGTTTGTCAGAATCTGAAGCTTGAGATTCTTTCAGGAAAATGCAGGGTTTTTGTGAAAACTTAGTTGAGACAGTATTCTCAGTCAAGATCTGTACTAAGGTAACTTATACAATCTAAAGGAGACCTGGCAGTGTCATTCCCGTCCCACTTTGTGCAGTCTCAGGGCCTGGGATGCAGGCTATGACCATACAGAGTGATGTGGGGATGTTAACACCTCAGGGTGTTCCACTTAGCATTGTGCTGGTGACATCATTTCCAGCTTCTTTTATTGTCATGATATCACTGTTTAAAGGACATGACCAGAGTCTAGATTTAAAACATCTGCATTCTTTGGTGGGTTCTTCTTCAGGTGCAGGAATCCTTTGCTCACACACAACCATGCAGGCACAGCTGCAATGGTGAGGCCTTGTGAGATGGCCTTAAAAACAGACAAATGCTGACCATCAAGGCAATGCTGCTGGTAAACACTTTACATCACAAAATGATGCAAATCTGAGTGTCTATGTATATATTATGTCATATATATACACATACGTAGCTTTTAATGCATGTATTTACATACAAACCAAATTATATGGGTTGATCATTAAATTGTAATATAGAGCTAATATGACAGACAACTTGAAATCTGTGTATCAACAATATAATGGACAATAAAACTTTTATGTCAAATGGATGAGATTAAAAATGATTTTCCTTTGATTATTTGTTTTTGATATTTGCCCTACTGGTAGAACAGTTGCACAGGGAATAAATTTGACCCAAATATATTTTGGGTCAATTTTTGTGTGTGCAGAGTTTCAATAATTTGTGTTACTGTATGCTCAATACAAAGCAATAGGCAAGACACTGGAAACAGGCCTAGGACATTCTTTTTGACAGATTGTTTTCCCTCTTTACTTGATTTAGTTAGCAATCTTGGCTAGATTTGCAAGATATAATGTCAACCTGTTTCCTTGTAAGATACACAAATCAAGGGTCCCAAAGTGGCCAAATATTCTATGCTTGTTTTAAATACTTAATTACAAAGTCATTACTGTCTATAATCCAGACAAAATTAGTCAAATCCAGTTACAATTATATTGTCTTTTGGGATGATAGTCTGACCTAATGCTAGATTTTGACAGTTCCATTCTTTTCTGCCCTTGTAGTCAAGGGAACAACTTGAGCTTGATTCACATGATTAAATGTGATTTATATGATTAAACTGATATTAGGATAAGAAATATCACACCATAAAAAAGGCTATTCCTCTGTGGATAGTTTAGCTGTACTGGAAGGGATCTTCTCTCCCTTTCAATTTCTTTCTGCACAAGAATTATTCTTTCCCCTTTTTTTGTTCTCAACGGGACACTGATGATGATGTGTCAGTAGCAATTTGTGTCCTTGCATATTTCCAAGCTTTTTTCAAGATCTGACAGTTGCTAAAGTGTGACAAATTCATGTACGTGCTGTTACGGACTCCTTATGTGGCAGTTCCACACCAAAGAGCTATGAAGAATGGACAAACATTGTCGGTCTTGCAAAGGAGCTAAAAATATTAAGTGAGAAGGAACTTTTGTCTTTTTTCTTCAAATTATACAGATTATTAATAAGGATTGCATTTTACATTGCATGGTGTGTCATCTATATACAGGTATACTGATTAGCCTAAGAACATACTCTTGAATGGGTACTTGGTTTAATGTGCAACTACCAGTGGCTTAAAAGAGAATAATGAATAAATCACGCAAAAGTGAAAAGGGAAAAAAAGAACTAAAAAGGTAATCCCCACTAAAAGCAGAAAAAATATTAAAAAAAAAAGACTTGCTGATATGCTTTTAACTCTTTTAGCTGTATTTAAACTCTCGTGCAGGTGTGGTCTGTCACATACCTTGCATTCCCTCTGTGCAAGTTGAGGCACCTGACAAGTGATACCTTCCTGGTTCTCTTATAGGGTGAGGATCAGAAAAGAACAGTGTGCACTCAACTCTTCTTCACACATGAAGCTGGAAAATGGTTTACTTGTGGACTTGTCAGTGTTAGGCTCACAATTGGACTCACTCTTATAGGGTTTTCCAACACAAATTATGCTATGTTTTTATGGTCTGTGTGTGCATCCAAACTGCTGCACCCATTTTCATAAGACTACTTGAACTCTTTTCAGTCTTTCACATGTATTGCACAAGCACCTTTGGCACTATGAGTGGCTCATTTCACAAGGTATTGAACCTACCTGAGAAATCTCAGTTAAAAAAAAATTTGATATTTGTGTTAGAAGCAATATAAGGAAGGATTTTGCTGGTTGAAAAAATGAAAAAAGAGTTTGTTTAAAAATTGATGAGACTTTTAAGATTAGTGTTTAAAGTGGTTTTGGTTTCCATGTAATACAATAAAAAACTTTCATGATAATTCAGAAGTTGCTAGTGTGGTAAGTGACAAATATACAGCTTTTGATGCTAAGGTCAGAAAGCCAAGTGCTCTGCTGGATCAGACTCATAAAAGGAATGGCGTTAGTATTTTAAAAATGGTCTGCACCAGGAGATAATTTTTTGGAGCAAGAGGAATGGGCTCATACTTTTGTCAGAATCACAGAAGTTCCAGAGTCACAGAATATTCTGAGTTGGAAGGGACCCACATGGATCATTGAATTCAACTCTTAAGTGAATGGCCTGTACAGGGATTGAATTTATGACCTTGGCATTATTAGCACCATGCTCTAACCGAGTTAACATTTTTCAGGAATATTTTTATTTCTCTTTATCTTTCAAATACCAATTCAGTTTATTGACAACTGGAACAAGTCTTTTATCATTGGACAAGATTAAGTGCAGAATTGGATTTCAGATAGAAGTACCAGAAAATAAATGTTTTCTTCTTAGGACCATCTAGTTTTTGGGGGACTTACCTACAATATCGAGAAGATAAATACTAGTCCCTGCAATACAGTATTCATCTAAGTGTTTGTACCTTGCTTTCCCACCTCTAAGATGATTTAAGATAGTTGTGGGTTGTTGACTATTCTAAGGTAATTTTTCCAATTCCTCCTCTTATGAGCACAAATTTAGAAGTAGTAAAAAATGTGCAAAATAGAATCATTCCAAGAGAGGAGGCTGGAAGAGCCCCTTATCTCTGAGCTTTGAAATCTTTGTAGTCATAACATTCAAGTGGCATGTGGATCCCTCACAAACAGGCAGAGTTAAGGTCCCACATTTTCTATTTTGAAAAACACCTTTTAAGATCCTATATTTTTTCCTGTGAAAAACTCTAGGATGTATGCATGGACGCATGGCAATTTTGTATACTTTTTGAGTCCAGACTCGAGCTAAGTTCCCAAGTTCATTTAAGTTTAAAGTTATTCCAGGTTTATTGGCTGATAGTTTCTGGGACGATTTTTGCTTTCCATTTTAAATATAATTCTGAGTTGTCTCCAAGGCAATAATACTTATTTAGAACATTTCAAAGTATTGTGGTTTTTATTATTTTGTTGCATTTTTATTATGACTAAATATTTTTTCTTTATTCTTACCATCAGTACAGACTGTTGAAATTGTCAAAGTATTCTGTGTAACATATATATCATCTGATATTTTATTCTAGCTTGTTTAACTTTCTTAGAAAGGCAATAAAAAGTTAGGCTTTTCTACCCTATATAGTTACAGAAAGGTTTTTAAAGTTTAACAGTCCTCTCCTGAAGACATCCAGATCGAAAAATAAGTCCTTTGGTAAGTTGATTTTTGTTTTTATCCTTGTCTTCAACCAAAAAAAGACTCCTATAACAAAAAAGTATGTAAGTTAGAAATGTAACTGTAATTCATTAGTTTTTACAGGAACTAATATAAAAATACTTATTCTACAGCTTTTCATGATTCCTATGTACACAACAAAAGGATATGGATATTCTTAAAGAAAAACCAGGAAATGGCCATCTCTGCACTGTTTCTTTAGATGATGTCCTAATTCCCAGCCTCATAATCAAAGCTCTTTAAAAATGTTTCTGACTAAGCAAAAAACCCACAATTGCCCAAAGAAAGTGAAATAGTTGTTCTTCTTACTAGGATGTGGGACCCATTTATTTTTACTACAGACATTTATATGTGAATTTCAAAGACTGAAATAATAAAGAGAACTAAATTGCCAATAAATGGTGTATGAATGCTGGTAAGATCCTATTGCTTATAACATTTATGCCAAATATCCAGGTAAGGCTTGTGTAATAGTCTAATAACAGTATCTATTTGTTATAGTCACATCTTAGTGACGTGCTTAGTACCAGTCAATTATTAACACCCCAGCAACAAATTATGAAAGTGGTGTTACTGAAGACTCTATTGGATCATGTGGGTACTGATTTTAAGGATATATAATTATATAACCGGATTATTTCTTTTCAGAAAGCTTTTTGTTCTGCTGTACATTTGAGCAGTAAGCCATTTAATGTCTTTCTTTCTAGTTTATTATCACAGTGAGACACCAGTAACCAGAAGGTAAATGACAGAAAAAAAATGCCTATGGACCAGATTTAAGAAGTAATAAAAATAAATTAAGATTTCTTTTTTCCCTTCTTCTCCATATATTTATTCTTAAAGCATAAACACTTGTGGTGTGCTTTGCGAAGCAATTGGTTTAATGTGAGATGCTTGAATAATAGACAACACAAAGTGGTTTTGTAAATACCTTTATTTAGAACACAGTTAGCTTTAATGCTTCATACAGAAAGTCTGAATTATTCTCGAAAGGGAGGATACAGTTTCTTTCAAAAGAGGATTTCATAAATTGTGCTTTGTTGGCACTTGGCAATGACAGGCAGGAAAGGCAGGGTAAGCAATGCTGGCATTGTAATTGTTAGTACTCCCAGTGTAATAAGAGCTTGCAGAGAAAAAAGTCTATTGCAGAATGCCCTGCCAAACTTTATAAGAAATCCTCTAGCAAATAATGCCTTGTGAGTTCAGAAACAGACATAATTTCACAAGAAGTTTTCAAAAGCTAATGAAAAAAAAAGTATTTGATAGAAATTTTGTTTGATGCATTGTAAGAGTCCAGGATATCCCCAACAATTTCCAGGCTATACTTTTTTGTATGGTAATAATCTCTGCCCTTATCTTTCACTTACTCATGTCAGTGTCCCTGAATGACAGTAGTTAATGACTTGGTTAATGCTTGATTCCTCCTGGCCATATGGGCTTTTTGTTTCCATGAACAGAAGTTCATTGTACTTAATAGTAATCAGTCATTATTGCTAATGCTCTATTAAGGTGAACAATGGAAATACATTTCCCACTCTATGTTAGTGATATGTTAGAAGTATATTGCAGGAGGCAGTACTGAATCCACTTGCATTCCTAAGTGAATTGTTCTGTTCAAAAAGACTGGAAATTTAATTTCTGCTTTGGCTTTAGATATAGACAAACATTTGTGATAAACATCATTGGAAGTCTATAGATAGGTTAGAAAGTGCCAATTAATCTGAGGGTTTGGTGCATCCGGATATTTTTCAATCTGTTCTTCTTTTGATTTCTTCCATGTTCAATCTTTTATCACTAGGAATCAACATTTCTCTTGCTTTCCATAAGGAAAGATCCTTTCTAGCAGTAAAAGGTCATTGAACTTTCTTTTGCTCACATTTTAGGAGTTGACTCTTTTGTTGAACTATCTCCTGTTTTGCCCTGCAGCCTTGCTAGTGGATCAGAGGAGAAGCGTTCTTTGCTGTTCCAAAGTACAAGGAAACATTCTTGGATGACAAGATCTGTTGAGATGGAAATCTATCTTAAAACAAACAAACAACATTCTCACATGAACTTCAGTCACAACCTTTGCTTCTCCATGGGTTTTTTCTGGTCAGCTTTTGAAGGAAGAGAATACATTCTTTTTACTCTGGGCTAAAATCTTTAGAACATAAAAGATGGTACTATTTAAGCCAGTAGTTACCTCTGGCAGTGGGAAAACATGATATTGTTTAGGGAGATGACACAAACTTTAGTATTTTATGTGATTCACTTCCACCATACTCTATTATTCAGGGGAGGGGTTAGCAATTAGGTATGACAATGGGCACAATTCTGGTATTTGTTGAAAGACTTGGATGTGAATTTCTTGAATACCCTCTGAGGTAGCTGAAGGTAAGCCCCTCCTGTGGCAGTAAACTGCAGGAATTCATTAACCTCAAGTAGAGATTACCTACTGTCTTCAACAAGTGCATCATCATTTCATGTTTCATTACTTGGTGAATAAGAATTCTGTGTTCATCTCATGCCCTGTCACACAGTGGACCTGGGGAGCAGGGCAACTGAGGGAAGCCCCAGCCTTCATCTCCAGTTGAGTCCCTGGTAAGGAGCTGATGGCCCCACAGGGCTAAAATGGCTTCTGGTCCATAGGTAGGGCAGGGCAAGGGGCAGGACAGGGCAGTATGGCTGTTAGTATCCTTAAGGTCCTGATACAGGCTGCATTTGATAAGCTTTATGTACTTTAATTTCTTAAAAAAGCACTTAGGATGATTTTTTTTTTAGGGTTTGTGAATCTTGTTGATTTAATTAGATAGGTCTAATCCCTATTTTGACAGTGAATCAGCATCTTTGAACAATGTATTTTTTTCAAAGGCAAACGAATGAAATATTATAGGAAAATAATGTTTTTTGAAGAATTTATGGTGTAATACACTCAGTACATTGATATTTGCTTATGTTTACTTATCCAACTCAGACTGGTTCCTCTGTATGACAGAATAGGCAGGTATCTCCAATTGCATTTTGAGTTGGTATGATAATGGCTGGGTATCTTCAAATGAGACAGTAAAATGAATGAACCTTTATATGGCTAGATATTACTTTCATTGCTCAGGGCTGGCATTCCTGAAATAACCCCATTAAAGTTAGTGAGAGAATTCTACACTTGAAGCAGTGAAACCTGGCCTTTTGCAGTACGATCCGAAATTGAAGGAACAGAGGAGTAGTCAGCTGCGTTATGTCAGCTAAATTTGTAACTCTGGCTGCTGTACTTTGTTAAGGTCCTAATTCTCTAAACTCATATGTAGCACATCCAGCTCTTAAAATCCTAATCTGACATCCCTGTTTGAAACTCTTTGTAGTGCTCTAGTTCAGCAGAAACTGACATACCAATAGGATTTAAAATGGGACATAAAATCTTAATGAATAAGTGTTTATTCATCAAAGTGATTATTAAATTAGTAAAACTTGAGAAAGACTCACAAGGATTACTAAACAGAATTTGTTCTTCCATGCCCTCATTTTGCGTAAGTCTATGGATATATCTGTGTATTTGCTGTACCTCTCACCTCTTTAAAACTTATGTTACACAGACAGGAGAATAATATTATATACTTTCTGTCAATTCTTCATTTGACAAATTGAAAAGCAATGGCAATTTATTGCCCACTGGCTTTTCTTAGCAATCCTTTTTTTATATACCTCAATTCATTCAATTTATCTGCAAAAATCTTTTGTGGCTTTGCTCTTGTGTCCACTGTATTCAATGGGAGGAGGAAATGCATTTAAGCAATATTGATTATTTCCAATCAGATTTCTGAAATCTTTAGTAGTGTTTGTTGCCCGGACATTACCAATATTGCAGTCGGCAATGGAAGAGAAAAAATTATTGCAAGGCATGCTTTAGAGATTTACATATAAAATTTAAATAGTATGATGTAGAAGATAAACATGAACCTATCTAGATATTAACCATATATATGTACACAGTTAAGGTTATAAACCATTGTATCCTTTTGCAACATAGAAAGGAATTCCATGCAACAAATACCAGCTCATGTACGCAATGATGATTGCACTGAAAGCATGGCAACAAAGCACTGATTGTCACTAGTAGTCCAAGACCTGTATAATTTTTTTTCCTATCTCCCATTTCTATATGTATACAGCCATTTTTCCTTTTCTCATAAAACCAGCAGACTTTTGGTCCTCAACATGTCTGCTTAGTGACTGTATTGGCCATTTTTTTCCAAATGGTTTGTCTTTTTAAAAATGTTGCTTTGTACTTGTATGTTGTACTCTAAATTTGTACCATCAGCAGAGAATATGAAGTTAGTTATGAAGTACATCAAGATTCTTTAGTTTGATTTGTGCTGCCTATAACAACACATAGGTATCTCATTCATAAATGTAGAACTATGCAGCATGGAAATGTAAATTACTTCCATTCCTTTAAACACAATACTCTATTGCAACAGCATATCATATCACAGCCAATTTCTACACAATCTTTGCAGTGATTCCCATGCATGGGCAGAAAGGAAAAAGAAAACAAGAGGATTTGGTCAGAAAAAAATTGAGGCTTTTCACTGGGTTGGTCTACAAGAAAATTGGATACAGTGCTGTCTTGGGAATTGCTGAGAGGCGAGAACAACTGACTCATATTTTTTTAAGTAGTTAAGTAGTTTAATAGTTAGTTTACTAGAATCAGAAAATCCTACTGGTTATATCTGGATTTTTAAAATTTATTTCTTGCACATCTTGATCTGAAAGGTACAGAGGTGTCATTCACAGATCATTTCTCAGATGATGCAAATGAGTTTTCTTACCCAAAAGTCACACCTCCAAAGCTATTTCTGCTGATTCATGCCAAACAGTCAGTTTATCACAGCATGGTTGGTATGTTCTTTTCATTTTCATATGTGACTTAATAATAATCTAAAAGAAAGATGTTTCTGACCTTCTGTGTATTTTCTATAAAAAGACTCTTCTTTTTTTGGCATTTAGCAGAAGAGTTTATTATTGCTTCTCTGATTAAAAAAAGAGACCTGTGTGCTTCTGTGTGTCCAACAATAGCTCTTATGTAATTAAGTCTTGGAAGATAACTGCATTTTGCTGTGGATTCTCTTCACTTTCCAAGGCAGAGAAATAATCATTCTTTCTGCATCGGTTTTGAAAGTCTGCCACTCACATGTAGCACATGGAAATCACTTTCATTTCAAAATTATTTTCTTCAATTATTCCAAAGGTACTAATGTAAGACAAAAATATCTGGAAGAAAAAGAAAAATGAGAACAGGAGTCTAGCTTGGCTGGTGCAGGGAAATGCAGACTATATCTCTTGTTAGGCTGTCCCCTGAGGCCAGAGTAGCCCTGCCAGAAGAGATTATCTAACAGGCACTGCCTGGAATTGAAGTAAGCAGTGGCTGCCTTAAATGGAATCCCAGTCTGCTTTGGAGAAGTAAGTTGACTTTCTGCAACCTCCCCTCAACCTACAACAATTTGTCAAGATACCCTTCTGCAATTGTGGAGGCCATGGCAGACCTTGGAAGATGAATTTAGCTGTGTTTGAAGTCAGTTTATCACTAAAGTCAAACTCACAATCTCCAATAAAGGGCTGACTTAGCTGTTTAAGGAATGACTGGTAAAGTCGAGACACCAATTGCAATTCATTAACTCCTCAGCTAACTGCTTCTCAAACTCAGGGATCATCACTCTCATGAAGTATTTGTTTGTATTTAAATCTCCTTAGCCATTTACGGTTTTGCTTTTGGACATGGCCTTTACTGGCTCCGTACTGATCTCTTCAAGGAGCTCATCTGCCTCGGACTCTCCATGGCCCTGATCCAGTAGGAATGTGTCAGAGAAGGTCTGTCACTGAAGAGACATTGTTTTCCCAATTTTATTTTTTTTTTTGAGTATAACCATAAAATATTCTATTTGTGGAAAAACACAAAGTAGTTACATATCATCATCAGTTAAAAAACATTTGCTACTGATGCTTTCACCAGTCAGCACAATTTAACAAAAAAGTGACTTGTGAAAGTATGTATTGTCTAGAGCTTTCTCACCTGAAGAATTCCAGCTGATGTTATTTACCAGAGTCCTGCTTTAGTGACACAGTTTAAGTGAAGAACAGTTTGTACAGCCTAGAGGCATATAGGCTCTGTAACAGCCCCACTTGGGCAGAGTCTGCGTCAGCAGAGCCTGCTAAGCTGCTACTGCTCTGTGGTCTCTCCTACAGGCATAGAATTAAACTGCTTCTAGTCTGACCTGATCTCGAGTGCATTCCAATTTTTCTGCAACAGTAGAAGCTGCTTGTTTAGAACTTGCCTATAGAAATGTTGCAGAGGAAGAGATAACCTGTCTACCTCAAAAGCATAGCAAAGCATTCTTTGTCAGCAACAGTTTTAATTGCTGTTGAATCAATACCAAGGCTCAGAAAACATTAGTTTCAGTATATAGCCAGATTTTGTAACCATATTGTAAGGAGAATCCTCTGAACTCTGGATTCTTGTTTTTATTTCTGTAATTTGTCTTAAACATTCCTTGGGTTAAAAAAATAATTACTCCAAAGCGAAACAAGAGTCTTTCCACAAACTGCAGTACACAGTGCACACTATTTTAGCTTTGGGATTAACCATTTTATTTAGTTTCCTTCAGCTAAAGAAATGCTTTAAGCATAGCCTATAACAGTTTTCTCAGTACCCAGGCATTTTTAGAAAGATATTTGAAAAGTAGGGAAAAAAAAGAAAAAAAAAGAAAAAGAAAGAAAGAAAAAAGCCAGAAACTTATTACTTCATTTAGCTTTATATCATGATACTGTCATAAAACCATAAGGACACATTGATTGTTTTGTGGGCAAATCAGAGTAAATGGATTTCATTTGGAAAGGGATTTACTTACAGTACTTTAAGGGCAGATCTTAATAGAAATGGCATGTGCTGGCTGTTATTAAAATCTGCTTTTTGTAATAGCCATTCATTCAATTTCTCTCTCTTTTCAGTTCTTCCAGACAATATATTTCAAAGTAAGCATTTCCCTGCTGTCCAATGCTGAGAAAGAGACAGGCTTCTGATGTCTAAATTTCTCATGGTTAATATTTAATGCAGTAAAATATATTGAAACTACATAGAGTTTTAGAGCTCCTGAGTTCCTTTCAAGTTGAAAAAAATGTTACCAGATAAGAAAAAACCCCTCTGTCTACTAAGTCTATGGGCAGAGGTCAGACCTAATTTTGATCATGAGTGAAATAGATCTACTTTCCAGAGTCACCTCAGGTGTGTAGGTATATAGGAAAGATAGATCATCTCTTCGGTTGTAATTCCCCAAGCTTTATCCTTTCCTAATCCACCTTTGCTCTTCTCTATTTTGTTTCTTGAGTAGGGTGTGATTTTCGTACTGATCTGAAATTTGACTTAGTGGGTAATATAAACGTCTTTGTTTATCAAATTTCAACAGTGTTAGTCAAAAAGCCTTTCAGGAATACAACTTCCTATCAAACAAAGGCAGTTTTGTCGGAAAATTATCTTTTTCTAAAAGTCTATTAGTCCTCAGAAAATAGCGAAAGGAATTTGTGAAATGTTTCTATAAAGATCTTATTAGCTCTGATTTTTTTGTCTGTCTATATTTTTGAAATAAAGAATGTTATTTCTTTGCTATTACAGGAAGCCCACATAAAATAACATTCAGTACAAACTACATTGACAATATAAATTGATTTGGAAAACAAGTATAAACACTATTACAGTACTAAAAATTGACTCAATCAGACCTTTAGAAACTGCACTTTTAAAAATATAAACTGTAACACATCAGAAGCACCAATATTGGAATCTACCTAGCAGAAAACAAGAAACTAGACAAACATCCTCGAAACCAAATCACGATAATTTCCAATATGACTGGATTCAAGTAACCTACAACTATACATGTGCGCTACATTCAAAGCTGAAAGAAATTGGTAAAGATCTGTCGAGATCAATGGAGGTATGGTGTTTTCATTACAGAATTGTCCTTATATGGTGACAAAGGAAGTTAAAGTCATCTTTCAGCAAGTACACTTCACATAGCAGCAAGACATTCTCAATTTTGCTGTCTTATTGGACATAAATATATATTTATGCATCTATATTTTTAAAATAAAGATTTCAAAAGGCAAAAGAAAGAGTCATCATTTCAGTCTAGTTTACATGAAGAGCTACCCATCTAATATTTGCAAGATCATATTCTCAGTATTTAATATTTTTCTGACATCTGGAAACAGATGATGCAGTATTTCAAAATGTAAACCCATACATTTATCATCACAAGTCATAGCCTAAATTCTTCATGTTTCTGAAGTCTCAGCAATATTAAACAGAACTTAGAAAAGGTTG
The DNA here is from genome assembly GCF_003984885.1 of Neopelma chrysocephalum. Taxonomy (NCBI): domain Eukaryota; kingdom Metazoa; phylum Chordata; class Aves; order Passeriformes; family Pipridae; genus Neopelma; species Neopelma chrysocephalum. Next base: position 2,857,760 of record NW_020897704.1, read on the forward strand.
CAATCAAGGTGTGTACTTATTCCATATTTTTATTCTAATTAATATGAACAGACAAGGCAACAAGCAGTACATCTTAACAAAGAAATAAACATTGAACTTATTTGCAATCATATGCACTTATTCCCTGCATTTTCCTATTAAATGAAACTGAAGTCATGTTGCTATCATTCATTTCTTTAACTGAGCCAGAGTCAGTTTCAAAAGGAACATGATTTAAATGACTCTGTCATCAAATGAAGACCGTTTTTTCATCAGTTTTTGCCTCTCCTTATGCTTGAGTGAAAATACATAAATGGAGATAATTCTTTGTACTTCACTCTAGCTGACAGAGAAAATTGTTATGACTTGAACATTATTGGGTAGGATTCAGCCCCAGATCTGTAGGTGTTTATATTTCACTTGTCTACCTGTATATTAGTGCCTAACATTCCACTCTGGTCCATGGTGATCTAGTTTATAAAGTCTATGAAGTCAGGATGACGGTAAGATGGAAAAACAGATATTTGGTGAACTCTAGGGACAATTAACTGTACTAACTAGATATCTGCTGACTGTGATGGCCATCTAGCTCAAATACAGACACACTATAGACTCTGTCTTCTAGGTGTGAAACTGAACTATGACTGGATTATATAGCAATTTTTCATCTAGTGGTGGATGTTTAACCACTTAGTTAAGGGAATGGCATTTCCTTGAGAAACAACCTTTACTTCTTGATAGAATCTCATTAATCTATTCTAGAAGTAGAAATCTATTTTTTACAGTTTCTGCAAATGCTCTGCTTCTTGATGTGTCTACCCCTATGACTAACAAGCCCATATTTTTCTTTAGCAGCCTGCTATCTCAAAGGCAACAGTAAAAGCCAGACAACTTTAGTGATAGCTAAAAAAATGTATATAGTCTTTTGAATCTGATGTAAGAGAAAAAAATTGTGAAAGATATTTCCCGTTCATAAGTCTCTGAGAGAGAGCACATACCAATCCCACATTATTTTCTGTTACTGATCAGTCCCATACCATCCTCTGTCTTGTCTACTAAACGACTTCCTGTAAAAACTTGTACTTCTGATTAATCCATATTGTCTTTAATTTCTGCTGCTGCTAAAACATCTTTCTTGTGATTAATTTGGCTCCATTCTGAAGACTCTCTAAGCTCTCAACTGGTGCAGATGGCTGTATGTTCAGCTATTTCAGATATTCTCCTCCACTGATTTCTGTTTGTGACTTCTGATAAAGAGAAAATATTTCATTTTGACATCAACTTAAGGGTAGAAGACATTAAGCCTAACTAGACAAATGCTGATATGTAAAGCATGGTTCAGCAATTTCAATTGGGAGAAAATATTAGCACAGTAATATAGTTAACTAATATAATTAATATTAACATCATTAACATAAGCACCTGTGGAATGGTGGAATGGATGAGTTCCTCAGTAGGGCAGAGATCATGACAAATGGTGTTTTCATAGAATTTCAAGGAGAATGAGTGACATTTAACATGTTCAAAAGTCATGTTTATCTACCATGCACTCATTTTCCATCAGAAATTATGGTACATACTAAAGGAAACAAAGAAATATCACAGTTATGTGCATCTCTATCAGACCTCAAATTTATAATACTCATTATGTCTATGCATAACGAGCAAGCTCCAAGGCATTAGCCAACCAAATAATTCCTCCTCCTGCTGATAAAGATAATGCAATAGATAATTTAAATCACAAAAAATTAACATACAGAATACTTTGAATAATATCTTAAAAGGGCTATTATGTCAAGATCAACACAATATATATTTGCAAGTCTAGAAAATGTAGAGATAAGGAAATTTCATGGCACATTAGTAATACATCTAAGCAGTAACTAATGTAAAACTGCTCAAGGTGAAGTCCATTACCAAAGCTGATCCACGAACATATGATCTTTTTCATCATATGTTAGGTTCCTCTTGAAGAAAAAGCACCTTTTTCTTCATCTGATTATGGCTGTTGATTAAGTTTGAACATGGTAAGAACATGTACTGAACCATCATACATATGGGTTTTTGATAAGAGCAATACTACAAGCAGGAAGACATTACTTTTTTAAAGTGCATAAATAAGACAAAACTTCTCAATAAGGAGCAAACTCTCTTATCAAATGTTCTTAGAATCGAGCATCCATCACCAATTAGTGAATTCTCAAACCAACCCGGTCTAGGCAGTGCAGACAGGGAGAATAAAAGCACAGCAAGATCTAGAATATGACCATGCCATTAACATCATTATAAAGGAAGAGGAGGAACATAAGATTATATTGTAAAAATCTGTGCCTTAATTAAAGTCTTAAAACCCCAGTTTCACCTATACCACAATGAGGATGAGATTGACTTTGTCTATTAAATATTGTATTTGTTCTAGAGAAATTAATAAAGAAGACATTTGACATAATATTTCATAGAAATAATCTAAATTTTCACATGCAAATATATTTCAGAAGTCCAGAGAAACAATGTAATTTCACAGAGAATATGTAAGTCTGAGCAACAGTTGCCTTCAGTTGTGTTTGTCCATCTCACACTATCAAACATATGGATTATTCAGCTGTCCTAGCATCCAGAAACCAAATTATTGTATGGTATTGTTAATTAACTCCAAATGAACTGTTTTTGCAAAGAAATAAGTGAATTCTGTGATACAGTCATGAAACTTGATATTTTACCCTTAAGCACATGAGCTCATATTTCTCTCTTTATAGAATGAAAACCAAAATAGTTGAGAACATCTACATGATATGTTTTTATAAATTCCTCATTGAGAATAAATGAGAAATCAGGCAACTATGAAGAAATGGTGAGGTCAGAAAATGTATCAGAGTTTTGGGATTCATGAACAAAATAAATCCCACTGATACCTTCCCACAGTTGACCCTTATTGATGTCTGTATTCATGAATCACTTGTCCATGTCTTCACATGCACTTTTCACTTCATGGGACATCAAGAAAATTTTCATTCGTCTTGAAGCATCTTCATGTTAGCTATCAAATAATTTATATCTTTATAAAAAAAGATTCCTTCAAAAGGTAGTCATCAGCTCCCTACAGAGGCTGTCCTTTTATGCTTCAAAACTGCAATTCGACCTTCTATCCACTGTGGCCACCAGTTTATAATTCCCACTTTATATAAAGGAATATAAATTGTTCTGTGCATAAGACTCCTGAGATTTCTCTTTTAACAGCTGAAATAACTTTTCCTCCCATACGCTGGACTACTGACCTTGTTAAAAACTCCTTGTCCCAGTATATTTGTCAAAAACATACCTGCAAAATTGAGTTCAGAATTTGAATTTAGGAACAACAAAGCAGACATAAACGGTTTGGGACATATTTAATGGCAATAGGATGAAATTGAGGTTATGAATATATATATAAAGAGTCAGGGGAAATATCTTGGCATTGAGGTTTATTAGATTGTGGAATAGCTTCCTAAAGTGATTGTGATTATAGAATACTCATTTCAGAAATTTAATGCAAATACAGGGGCATGCGGAGGGAGTATCCCAGATTTGGACTTCAGCATATTCTGGGAGGCAATACCATTTAAACAGTCAGACAGTTTTATTGTGAGATCTATGTCTAAATAATAAGTTAGTTGTCCAAGATTATTATTGAGACAATTGTCTTCGGGTCTTATTGCTCACATATAGGAAATAAGAAAGTATCCAAATCAATCTGCAGCTTTGGTTAAAGCACCTGGTAGGAACAATGACCTAAAAAGTTTTAGAGTATGCCCTAGAGTTAATAAGTATGTCAGCAGATATTTGGAAACTTTCCTCATGCCCCTCACCACTAAACTCCATTGGTATTACCATTTTAGTCCAGTGCCTGTCCTAACAAGCCAAATTCTACAGCACTTCTGACATTTCACTATTTCACTTGAAAACTGGTCACAAAAATAAAACTGATGCTACTAATAATCTAATTATGTTTAAATATCTGTAAGCAAGGCTTCCAGAGGACTGAATATGTTGAAAAAATTCACATGGATTAATTAAATAAATTTTGTATCTTTTCCAAGATAGAAAATTGTTTGTACCAAATATAGATTAAGACATTGAACTGGCATTAGTAATATGTATTCTCCCCATGTTCACGCCAAACGATATCCTAAGTATGAAAAAACACGCCATTTTTCATCTTACGTATTGAAGTTGTAACGTGCCTGCATAGCAAAGGGATAGGTCTCACTCTATATAGTCAGTGGTACCTGATATGAAAGTATTGCTCAGCCTCAGCCTTTTTTAGTGAGGTTAGAATATTACCATATGTCCATGTGTCAAGGAAATGACACACAGACATATAAATTAAAATAAAAATCCACTGAGATCATAAAAAGAAATAAAAATATTCATGATACTTGTTCTTAAGAGCTTAATTTACTATACATTATTTTAATTGCATGTGCAGAAATCATTCTTTATGGGAACTCTCCTCAGCCTTTATCTGCAAAGATAGAGAAAGTGAATATTTTCAGAAATAATGTTTTTATAAGAAAGAAAAGGAATAGTTGATTTGCTCTTGGAAAAGACTGTAAAACACTTCTACCACTAAACATAATATCTTGAAATTTTTTTGTGGTTTTGTCTCATTCCCTAGATCCTATGAAGAAACAATGATTATTTCTCTCTCTTCCTCTCTTTTCCTAGAATCATAGAATCACAGAATCACAGAATCACAGACTATGCTGAGTTAGAAAGGACCCATCAGGATCATTGAGTCCAACTCCTGGTCCCATGCATGACACCCCAGGAATTATATCACGTGCCTGGGAGTGTTGTATAAGTGCTTCTTGAACTCAGACTGGCTTGGTGCTGTGGCCACTTCCCTGGGGAGCCTGTTCCAGTGCTCAACCAACCTCTGGGTGAAAAACCTTTTCCTAATATCCAACATCCCCTGACACTTCTTACTGTTTTCTCGAGTCCTGTTACTGGTCATGAGAGTGAAGAGAACTCTCTGCCCCTTTGCTTCCCCTTGTGAGGATGTTGAAGATCACAGTGAGGTCTCCTCTCAGTCTTCTCTTCTCCAGGCTGGAAAAACCAAGTGACCTCAGCTGCTCCTCGTAAGGTTTCCCCTCCAGACCCTTCATCATCCTAGCAGCCCTCCTTTGGGCACTCTCTAATAGCTTAATATCTTTCTTATATTGCAGTGCCTAAAACTGCACACAATATTTAAGGCGAGGCCTCACCAGTGCAGAGCAGAGTGGGACAATCCCCTCCCTCGACCGGCTGGTGATGCTTTGCCTGATGCCCCCCAGGACACGGCTGGCCCTCCTGGCTGCCAGGGCACTGCTGGCTCATATTCAACTTGCCACTGACCAGGACTCCCAGGTCCTTTTCTGCAGCACTGCTGTCTAGAATCTCATTCCCTAACCTATACACAACCAGGGTTGCTCCTGCCCTCCTTCTCTCCTGCCCTCCCTCTCTCTTTTTCCTCTCCCCTTCCCTGTCTTTCCTTCATTCATCCCTCCCTTCCATTATGAAATTAAAGTAATGAAAGAAAAATTAGCAGGACATTTTTGAAAATTTTCACTGAGCTACAGAGCAAACCCGTTAATTCTGAATGTATCTAGATGCAGTATTTTCATATAAGATGAAATGATACAATGTGCAAATGACAACACTTCTCAACAGGGAGGATTATAAAATTAGAAATTATAAAGATAACAAAACAGGCCTGCGTGGTAGTTTAGTCTGGGCCTTCCTTGGTGACCAGTTTGTAACCAAGGAAGTGGCCAGATTTACCCCGTATTCCCTACGATTTTTACGTAAGCCGGGGTATAAGAAGAAAGAGGGAGAGGTCTTCGCTCTCTTTCCTTCCGGTGGCTTTGGAGGTGCAGACTCCCTGTTGTTGAGTCTGTCAGGTTGGACAGTGAGGCCTGGTAAGGCCGTGCCGACCTTGGGAGACGGAGGTTGCTGGTGGTCATTCCAGCGTGACTTTCTGTTGTCCCGAGGAGAGGAGTAAGATATTCTTTTGCTAATTCTTTTAGTTGTTAGATCTTGGGCTATTGATCGTGTATATTTTATTTTGGTTTTGTTCCTTTTTTTCCTTCCCCCTTCCCTTTCCCTTTTCCTTTTGAAATTGTACATATATTCCAATTGTATATAAATGTAATATAAGTGTTAATATATTTATATATATTGCTTTAGCTGTCTCTCGTTTCGGTTCTCTTGGGTTTTTTTTCCCTCTTCTCCCTTGGTTTTGGGAGGGGGGGGGGAAGGGGGGAAGTTCTTGTGGTGAGGTTTGGAGACTTGGCAGGGAGTCAGCTTCAAACCACACCACCTTATAATGTCAGGAAAGAAAGGAGGAAAATAGTGTTGGGGAAGGCTCCAGCCTGATATAAAATAAAAAAGAAGTACATATTTTAAGTAGCAATTTCCTGTCTTCTGGACAAGCTTCTCATCTTCCCTGATAAGTATTTTAAAACACATTTCCTTTGACAGGCACATCTAACTAGAAGCCTAAAACAATCTGATTTTCAACCTCACAGCTCATATAAATGCTGTTGCTGAACAGTAGCTGCTGCCTATTTTCTAATTTGCAGACTGAACACATTTGTTCTTCTGGTTAGAGGAAAGAATCAACTGACACAGACACAGAAAAACTCAGTTGTGGAGGCCAGTATTTATATTCGGCTCCACAGCTGGCACTGCAGTCTGTTGATCCACAGGTCAACATTTCTGCAAGGCCATTAATCTGTGCATGATGTTCTTCTAAATTCAGGTTCTAAGAAAAATTATTTTTCTTCCCATTCATGTTCATTCTCAATTTTAAATAATAATGCAATACCATACATATTTTTACTGGCTTGGATCCACACTCTGAACAAAAAGTCTTGAGTTAATTAACTTAAAACTACCAGCCTGGAACAACTGTAGTTGAATATGCTGGTGGGGGAGAGAAGGGAAAGCAGTAATCTTTTGATACAGCTTTAAATGTTAAAACAAATTTGAAAATTGTGTGGAAAGAACTACCTAGGGGAAACTGAAAGGCTGCAATCCAGCTGAAGTTCACTTTTAGTTCTGAGTTATTATATTTTTGACATAAATTTTCTCATGGTAATAATAAATATTTTTAACATGATTTTGATTTTTTTTAAATTTTGCTTCTGTTTCAGCCTACAATGACTAAAAAGAAAATGAAACAAAGGAAAAGAAAGTGTCAGAAAGAAAACACAGTGAATTTTTTTCTTGCATTGGTCCCAAAATAAAGCTGTTAGAAGAGTCTTAAGAATGAACTGCTGAGAGTGAGAAAGGGCAAGCATCAGACACCATCTGATTAGGTGTTTCACAAACAAGATTTCACAGGCTCAGGTAGTTGTTTGTCAATGCTTTATGCTGTCCTGCATGTGCCTCTTTATGCAGACTCAGGAAAGAACTACTTGAAAGAACATATATGAGTGCCATTTCCAGCTCAACTTCTTCTCTAATATATAAATGTATGCCTACCTTTAAAATTTATGTGAGTTTTTCCCACTGTCTGCACCAGAGCTTAGACAAACAAAAATATAACCTTTGCATTCAACCATGAGCTTATTTTGTACAGATTTTCATCCAAAGCAACTACACTTTCATACAGGGTCATCCATTCCCTAGGGCTCTCCTGTAATCATTTGTCCTTGGTTTATGTAGTAAACATATTATATGTCTGACTAGGAAGCTGTATAAAAGTACTACCAGACAGGTTTCTAAAAGGCTTTGAGAAACAGAAAAATGGAATTTTTTTTCTTTAAATATTAGAAAAAGATACAAATTGAAACGATGCAGCATGGATTAACACCCAGACAGTGGATATTTCTAGATTAATTCACTGGAGTTTGTATATATGATTACATTTCTTTTACCAGAGAACTTAAGGAGTGAAAAGGCACCAGATGAAAATAATAGTTTCTATGCCAAAATCAAATCTAGAAAAAAATCCAGTTATAGCATATTTCAGCAACATGGATCAGTGTCATCTTTTGAAAAAAATATTAAAATGCTGTTAAATGAGTGATTATTTGGGAACAAGAGTATTGTTAATTTAAAAGTATTTAGAAAAAACCAACAACATGGAAATATGAGAGTATATGTGTCAGTGTATGTGTATGTGTCTGCAGTGGAGCACTGAAAAGTCAGCTTTTAGTGTCCCTTTTTGCAGAAGTGTCCTGAGCAGTATTAAGTTTACCTTCTTAAAGCCTGACCTTTAAAGTTTGGTCAGTGGTTAAATTTAAGAACCTAAGTGAGGGTTTGTATTCAGGTGTTCTCAGTGGTCACAGCCTTAGATAAAACCAACAGGAAATAACTTTTTGAAAGACCTCTGACAAAGTAAGGTGCTGAATACAGACATTGTGATATTACCCGTTTACATAGCATTTAAAATGTTGGGTTTTTTTTATTTTTCTTTTCCTGATCCTAGCTCCTGCTGGTTTAATATCTATTTATGTATCTCTAACAGCCTGGGGCATCTCATTTTCTTCCCACCTAATAAAGTTCTGTTCTTTATAATCGTATAAGGGTCCACAATTTTAACAAATCATATAACAAAAACATTTGAGAAATATTATTGACAATTTATTAATAACGATAGCATATTCATTTGAAAATCTCCAAATGTTTACTCCAGTGACTAAATTAATGCTTGATTTAATCCGCAATTTCAGCACATACTGTACAATATTGCCTTTCACTGAACGTTTATATTTAATTTTAATTTGTGCACTTACTAAAACATAGCTTTTCTTTTATTTAGAAAGCAGAAAAAACCCAGTAAGTTTCTTTTTCAAGTTAAGAAGTCTATTAAAGAGGTAAAGCTGAAATAACAATGTTCTACTATTTCTCCCTGTGGCTAAATAATGCAATAACAAGAAAAAACTAGAAACTAAATTCTTTCAAAGGGATTTTTAAGGTAAGAAGTCCTGACACAAATGTAACCTTGAGAACACAAATGTAAACTTGACAGCATGATTTTATTGGGAATCAACAATAACAACATCTTTTACTATATCAAAATGTAGACCCTTTATGATTTATGACTTGAGTGGAAGTTTAGCATATAAATATGCTTAGTGTCCCTGCTCAGTGCTGGTGTCCTTTTAAGCTTATAGTAAGAATTCTAACAATTCCAAAAAATGCAATTCTACTACTTTGTGATTATCACACAGGTTGGATCTTTATTTGAGGCAGACCTACACAGAAAAGTTCTAAACAAATTTAAGGCAAATACCATATTTTAGCCTGGACACAAGAACTGTAATATTTCTTGGTTTAAGGCCATTCTCACACACTACTTAAGAAAGAAAAGGCAAAACTTAATCAATTAAAACAGTTCTGACCTCCTACATATGAAGTGTTTTCCACCATCACATCATCCTAAGGCTTGCCACCCTAAAGCAGTCTGAAAGAATTATCTTGCCAAAGACAGCAAAGGTCTATTAAAAGAAAAAACACCACACCTGCTAGTTTAGGGCAAAAACTGCTTAGTGGTTTGAAGCTCTCTGCACATGCAGTTATACTCAATGATTTTCTGGAAGTTAGTCCCTATGGAGTGTTGGCTGACTCTTAGTAGCCAGTGGTTAGATGGTTAATTACTGCTTGCTGAAGTACTACAGATATCAGATCCTGAGGTGCCTCAGCACAGTACATTTCCCCTGCAGGATAAACAGATATTTAGCGGAAATTCTGCAACTACTTCTAGTCCTCAGTCTTTAGTACTATTTCCCTAGCACTATTTATTTTGCCTTAAAAGCACGGTGGACCTGTGAATTACACTGACCTTAACGCCCAATTTTGATCTTTGGGGTTGGTTATATTTTTTATCTTTCCTGCTCCTAATTCACCAAGTCTATGGGTTGGTACTGCCTTGCAAACAATGAGGCCATGGTATCACACATCCAACTGTAGCCCTGCATGAATTTAGCCCTAGAGAACATGAAGTCAATTTTTGCACTTTGACAAGTAATTTCTGTCATGCTTTGTTATACTGTGGTGGAAGCCTTCTTTCTGCTACAGGTATAGATCCTTAATTCTACTTCTAAGAAGCCTGCATTGTCCAGTGAAGAATATCATAATGTCATTGCCCAGAAGTGAAAGAAAAATTTGGAGACAAATGCAGCAGAACCCCCTTTCACCAGTAGAATGTTGCAAAATACAATAAACCTTCCAGATCATAACACTTCTTTTAAACATATTTATTTATCATTTGTTTGGGGAAAAGCGTTTTTGTTTAGAGTAAAGTGACATTTTCTTTTAAGTACGCTTATTCACATGCTCGGTTTTCTCGATATAAACTGATGAGAAGATGTATGAAGAGTATCTATGCAGCAGCAGGGCTTCAGAACTTCTCTTCAGTTATAATGAACGTTGCCAAATCTAGTCATGACTGCTCTGTGTAGTTGGTACCACATTCAACATTTATTCTCCACCTGCTCTGACTGCATTCATTACTTACAGAAATCTACACAAAGACCATGTGAAGAATCTGAGACAGAAAAGCAGAAAGAAGTTTCCCTATATATTTACCAGAATTTGGAAACAAATAATATGAAGATTTACAGATTTTCTTCTGTTCTATATGTGTGCTATAGCTTGTGCCCAGTCATGGCTAAACTACATGCACATTTTGTCTGAGTGATACACAACTTTGCAATTTTTAAAATGTTATGATAAACACAGCAAAATTGAAAGCTTTAATCCTATTCCTAAAACATGTTGAAAGGGTTTGTTCAAAGTTAAGCTCAAAAGCCTGTTGAGTTTATTTTTCAAATTTACTTGTGTCTCAGCTTTTGAAAAGCAAGTTGTTCCTGATTTCTTTTACCTTTTTTCTTGGCAACCGGCTGAAACAGCCAGGCTGCTAGAACAGGAAACAAGCTCTTCCTGTTATCCTGTGGGGAGAGATAAAAGGTCCTGTTTTAGCTCTTCTTTTGAAACCCCTCAGTTTGAGGATGCAAAATATTGTTGTAGAAAGATTCTCAGCATGACTTCATGAAGTTAGTTAAGAGAAGACACATACATATGTGTGAATATCTGAACATTAGAAACTGCCATGCTGCATCAGGTCAGAGATCGTTTTAGTCAAGTATGATGTTCCTGGAAGGCATTTGTTCAGGATACTTTGTGAAAAGTATATAAAAAACCCCCAAACTGTGAAGGGTGATTCTTCCATTCTAAATTCCATCAATCACTTGTTTAGGAGCTGAAGGCTGGTGATGTAGATAGCTCTCTACTACCAACAGTACTACAGGACACAGGCGTCACATCTCATACATACTCTTACATGCTCTGGAACAAGTGTCAGATGATGATGTCTTGATCATAAGGATATGAGGCAGTCTGGAGCTAATAAACCAGCCTGTTGATGTTTAAATCTGATCTTGAAAGATATGCATAAGTTTGAGATTTTTAAATTTACCGTTTTTAAATGGAACAATTTTCAGTTAGCATATGTTTCTGATTATATTAAAAAAATGTTTGTGCTCTCCCTAGAAAGCAGCTGTGATACGATGCAGCTAAACTAATAAAAGATGTGTAAATCCCCAATAATCAGAACATGAAATGCATAAGGATGAATGCACAGGAATGGAACTTTGATATTTCCATATGCAGAATCATTGCTTGAACATCTTTGCCTGATCTGTGTTCCTTTTTTTATAGATAAGGAAGGAAAAAATATTTTTTTAAAATATTTATAATGTTGTTATTTATTATTTTGTGATTTGTCTTCCACTGAGGCCAAAGTCTTCACTGGTTTTACATCTCAATGTTAAAACAAAACTTCTTTAAAGTGCTTTTTGGATTATTGCCCTAATTGTTTTGCACAGTTGCTACATGAGGAGAACCAAAAATTCTCTATCTCATTTCTGTTTCACAGGTATAAGATAAGGCACAGAAAGCTTTTGAAGTGCCCAGAAGATCAATGAAATATTTGCTTCCACACTATAAATGAAAAGAAATTGTTTCATTTATTAATGGTCAGAGCACAGCAGACAGGGCAGCTCTATCACCAAGTTTGCCTCAGATCAACTCTGACTACTAGAAGGCTTAGCTTGAATTGACTCAGTTGCTTGTGAATCATGACGTAGGCCAAGACATTTAACATATTATATTTAATTATATAATATATATCTTATATATTTACTTATCTTGTATTTAACATATTATATAACTGTATTATAATTTCCCTATATTTCACTATGCATCAAGTATGCACCTTCTTGTTGGTGTTGTATTATTTTAGAGATGCAAAAGTATAACTTTTCAAACACAGTAAAAAGCCATTCTCATGCATACACAAGCTTTGGATGGAAAAGAAAACTTGTTATAATAATAATCAGTGTTGTTATGGATGAATAAACAAAGAACTACTGAATCCTCAAAGACAAAAAACCATTTGTGTTGGGTTTTTTTGGGGGGGAGGGGGAAGAATGTATTACTCTGTTTTGTTAAAGCTTAAAAACAACTTTCACATGTTAGTTTTATAGAGCAATTATAATAAAACACAAGCAATGTTTTGAGAACAGTGCAACAATGAAGCATCGTCTCTCACTAGTTTTGAATTGGGAAATCTTTTTGATCATTCTATTAGCATTTCACATGCATAGTACATTTAAAGTATCTGAATTTATAAGATGCATTTATCAAAACTAAAAAAGATGAGCTAATGTTTAATCTTTACGTTTTAGGCTTTCTCAGTATGTCAAGCAATAATCATACTCTCCACACAGAGGTGGAGTATGAATCAGTAGCTAATTCATGGACTAACTACTATTTATCAATACATGCACAAGAAATGAAAACCTTAAATGTTGTTGGTCTCTTTTTATAATTTTCTGTTCCTTTGGAAACAAAGTCATCTTTTTACTTCCCTTTACTACCAAAATACACTTTTCCCTTTGCTTTTTTTCAGAGTGAGGCAGAAATATAACAGATTACTCTACAGAAAAGAAATAAACAGCTACTAAACTTGGTTCCTTGCATAGACTTCCCTATAATTTATTTTATGACAGCAGTTTACATTATGAGAGACATTCGATTGCTAAAGACATTTCTATTTAAGACAAATGATATTTGATAAGTCTTCTCTGAAAAAAGATACTTCATTGCTTTCTTTGTGTGTTTTCTGCTTTTCTTTCACTTCTTGCAGAACTTGGATGACAGGTCCATCAGTTGTACAAGTTTATATTAAATCAGAAAAATAACCTATAGTCATAATATAGGGGCTTCAGTAGTATGTAATGAAAAGTATGTCAGAAATTATGACATGACATTTAAGAATGTATATTCTTTTTTCTTACAGCTGTCTAGGTTTAATAAAAAAAAAAAGAATCAGTTTCAGCCTCACTGGTGGAATCTTTGTGTGTATGACTGCCTGTGTGGGTGTGATGCTCTACCTGCAAGACCCTAAAGAATCCTTGCAGTCCAGGCATTTTCACAGTATTTGCTCCTCTAGAGCTTTTCATGTTGAATTGCAAATTTTATGGGTATGTATTAAATTGAGATAAAACACTAAGATAGGTATTAGGGTTGATAATTTACTTAGCTTATTTAAAATTCGTTTCAATTCATATGTAGAGGCTGTAAACAGGCATGGTTCACTATTTTTCATTGCATTTACCAAAATATGAGTATTAGAGATCTTAAGGGAAGAATTTCACTGCCATTTTGCAGAGGATCTCTGCCTCCTGCTGGTCAGGGCTCTGGGGACACTTAGTGGCTTTACTGCTCCTGTATTTTCCCTCTCCCCTGCCCAAAGCCAAGAGTCCATTCCAGTGGTCAAGGGCCATCAGTCCCTGCCCCAGTGACCCCACAGCAAGGACAGTCTCCAGCTCCTCACAGCCCTGCACTGCCCGGCTGTGGCCCCACCAAGCCAGGTCAAACCAGACAAGATGACAGCTTTGCCTGGGGGCTTGGTCTATGCCTGTCCAGCGGGAGGTGCCAGGGTTGAGGCTGCCCCAATGTCCCTGGCTGCCCTGCTCCTGGCTGGGATGTGGGATGGGCCCTGCCTGCCAGGCTCTGCTCTGCCCAATGCCATGGGGACCTCCTCTCTGCTCCCACTGCCCAGAGAGCAGCACGCCCTCCTGGCACCGTGGCACTGCCCTCAAAGCGAGGTTTCCTGTGTAATATCTGGAGACCATTTCCATATAGCACAGCATCAGCATGGGGATTGCACTAAATCTGACCAAAGTGCCATTTCTGGCACCAATCTGCCATGTGGCTGACTCTCCTAGTATCAGTGTTGCTTTTTCCCTACATAGTGATAGTACTAGGCTGCATGCCCCATTTGGTTCTTCCAGAGGAATCTTAAACTGGCATAGCTGCATAGCTGCTATGTATATATCCTTTTTAATTTTATATCTTTTTTGATAAAATTTGCAGTCAACTTCTGTGTAGAAATTATTTCAAGTGATTTAAAAAGTGACTCTTGGGTTCATCAACAACTATCTGAAGCAGTGGCTGGGTTTTCTGAGAAATAAGTGCCCAATCTGTCTGAATTTTCACGTATGTTTAAAGAGTTAGTTAATAGGCTATGCATCTGTATTTTCTTTGCAAATTAACAACTTTGAGATTTTTCATTTGTAAAGGGTTTCTCCTTACTCCTTGTCCCCTTGATAACTGTTTTACCCTCACATTTTTCTTTATCTTGTCTGTAGGAACTTGAATCAGTTTCCAACACAGATGTCACTAGTGACATTTGGAATGGCTGCTAGTATCACACTTGGCCTTCTGTTTCAGGTTCAGACAGGGGCATATCCATCAAAGGTCCTTTGTTGTATCTGCCAACCCAAAGCTGATGGATCAGATGACCTAAAATTCTCCAGATTACAGCAGCTGGCCACAGAAAGGCAACTAAATGAATTCAGACCACTATATCTTGTTATATCTATTCTTCCTTTTTCTCTTTTTTCCTGTTAAAACTCTTTACTGAAAGCAAATTTTGACATTAAGACATTTAGCTACACATCTTTACACGTGAGCAAGGTATGTATCTAATTGTCTCTTCAACTCTTTGTCTAACTGGGGAAGAGGTAAGAAAGAAAGAGAGTAAATGCAATACTTCGCAAACCTACTGGAGCAAAGCACAATCTATATATACAAAATGACTGCAGGCTCAAAGAAATAGTTATTTCCCTTACAATCTTCCATCTTAAGAAAGTGCTGTCTCATATCTGTCAGCCAGGTGCTTTTCTTGCACACTGCAGTATCTACAGTGGCATTAAGCCCCTGTGTTTAAAATTGAGTCACTTTTAGGGAGAGCTGAATAACCAAGTACTTTAAGTCATGATGTGAATCCCACCATTGGTGGTTATTCCTAATAACTGTATCTGCTTTTCTCTTTGCAAACATCCTAAAAAGTCACTGATAACAGTTAGCATAAAAACACTAGTATCTAGAAATTCTGAGCATGCTAGAATCTATTTGTTATCAAACAAGGTCAATTAAAAAAAATGAGGTAATATCTCATTACCCTCCAATACTGCCTGCAAAGTTCTGACTGCATTTGAAGGATTTCACTTACAGTCTCTGAGTGGATAATCATACAGACAGGGTCTTAGTTCCATCAGCAGCTAAGACTTCTAAACATGGAAAGGGAGAAATAGGGCTTTTTTCTTGGTCATTATGTAAAGGTAAAAATACTATTTTCAATAGTAGGAAAGACTACGCAGAAAAAAGTATCTGAAACTATGCAGAAAATGATGCATTTAGCAACACCAAAAAATTCTAGTGAGCTAGTTTTACTTTTTTATAGTACCTGTCACCATGGCAGCCAAATGTCTGTAGCAGAAAGTAGCATGTATTAGAT
This sequence comes from Neopelma chrysocephalum, assembly GCF_003984885.1. Taxonomy (NCBI): domain Eukaryota; kingdom Metazoa; phylum Chordata; class Aves; order Passeriformes; family Pipridae; genus Neopelma; species Neopelma chrysocephalum. The sequence continues at coordinate 2,873,571 of NW_020897704.1, forward strand.
GTATCAGATAATGGATCCTCACCAATTGTAACTATACCAAAAAAGAAAAGACAAAAAAAAACCCCAAAACAAAAAAGTAAAACTTTCCTGTTAACTTGTTTTTCTAGAAAGATAAATAGATACTTGAATATTTTAAAAGTAGAATGAATGTCAATGTGTAGATTCTTGGTAAAAAAAGACTTGGGGAAACTAGATCAGTTCTTTGAAATGCAGTAAAGCCTGAATTTTCCCCTATTCTGTTTGGGGTCTTCTAGATGTCTGTTGAGCCCACTATGTAAGACACTCTCCTCTGAAGTAGCCTGTATTAATGAAGAAAAAAGAAAATAGATTTCAATATACTCATCAAGAAATTAAGAATAGTCCTTCTAACTTTTGGCAAAGTAATTTGTAACTGCAGCTAAAATCAGCCTGACACAACTATTTCAACCTCTGCTGAACATTTTTCATAAACAGCAGCTGAATCTCAACAGTTACTTAATAAAACATTTTTTTATTCTGCATTTAAATCACACTATCAATTTCACATTTATTTTAAAACTAAAATGATTTTTAGCAATAATTATCTTCAAAACTCCAAAGCTTTCCTCCAGAAAGCTGATTTTGAAGAGCCACACAAAATCTTTCTCTCGGTAATATCATCACTGTGGAAGCAATTCATCGAGCAGATAATGAAAAACTGTTGTTTTCCGACCATGTTTTTCTCCCAGTAAAGATGGTTTCCAAAAGGCATTTTTTCAGTGTTACCTGCAATAGACTGCCACATCTGGGGACCAGAAAAGTTTAAAAAGCTGCATGAATGACTGCAATTTGAAACCTGTCCCTTATTCTGAGCACCTAGCCTATAGCTGAAGCTAAAGATTAAAGTAATTATTACAAATATGTGCCACAGACTCTAATACGCAAGTGGCCTCATAAATACCTCTGTAAAATAAATGTCCTACATAAACTGATAGTAGAAGGTACAACTCCTTATGAGAAACAAAGGCTGGGAATAAAATTGGATTTTTAATGCTTGGATGAGTAGAAGTGGAAAACAGCAGAAAGTTCACAGGCAATTTCGAGAAGAAAATGAACAGGTTAACTATCATTAGTACCTAATGTAGTCAAAGTACATTTCCTTCAGTACAATGATTTGTATGGGTTTCTGCAATATGATATTTCTACTCCTGCTACTCCTTTTTTTTGGTTTATTGTGTAAAATAGACCCACTGAGATAAAAATAAAAGTAAAAAGGGATGCTTCTAGCTAAGGGAAAAAAGTACAAATATTTTGTCAGTGGAGAGAATTCATTCTTCCTTTCACTTCAGTATTTTTGTCTCAGTATATCTCCATGGTAGAATAAGAAAGGTATTTTGTCTCCAAATCCACCAGAATAGGATGGATGTTTCTGATTTTCAGATAAATAACATTGCAGGAAATACTTGATTACTTACTTCTTAGAGCAGAGCTGACTTGCATTGTCCTAGATTAAAGTATAGGCATAGGGAATTCATGTCTCTGCATGGTACCCAGCGTAGTCATACCTGTTTCAACTTTTCAAGCTATTTTCTAAGGGCATTTGTATTTCAGGAAATGTGTACTCTTTTTTTATCTGCATAATAACCAAAGGATAATAAATCCAAGCTGCACTTCAGTTAAGTGAAAGGGTGTGTGAATGGAGAAGCTTCAACAATGGTAGAGGGTTTTGATCAGTTTTTCAAATAAAGGTGTATCAGGGCTTAATTAAACACTGATACTTTTAGTCTGTGTTTGGCCCAGCCACCTGTGAGAGTTTATCTTTTTCCCGCCAAGTTATGAGAAAACAAGCACTGATAAATGAGAACTTTGTCCTTGAAGCAAGTATCTCGTATAAACTCAAATTAATTGTTGTCTTCTGATTGGCTAATCGTCTTTCAAGGGCACTTGAAAGGCAAAGTGAAGAAGAGGGAGATGAAGTAAAACCCCTAGACTCAATTAGAAAAGACCCCTGAGGTATAACACACATGCACAAGGGGAATCCCGAGTTACTCACGCATGCGCAGAAGGGATCCCACTTGTATAACCAGGGGGTGGGACTGGGGGCCTCTAGCTGGGTGGTGCTGACCACACCTGCCTGGGTAGATGTCATTCAGTTAATTGTATAAGAAGCAGATAGCTCAGATTGGGTGGGCTTGCTTCACACGAAGGACCACATTACCTTTTGTGGGGACACCCACTGCGTGTGAGCCTGCTGACCCTCCAAAAACAGCTGCTGCAGAGGATTTTATGGCATTCAGAGTTGGTAAGATGACTTTATAAGCGACACCTGGGTAATTGGGGAAGTCATACCGAGGGCTTATTTTCCTCCTCCTTCCTCTCTTTCAGGTTTGTTCGTTTTGTTGGCCACCTCTTGGCAATAAATATTGGTTTTTGTTGAGCTTTCAACGGCGTTATGGTTTCAGTTTCAATATTCTCTGAACTCTCCCTGTTACAAAAAGCTACATGTCTATTTATCTCCAGGGCAGCTCCTTAGGGAATAATGGTGCAATTTGGAATTTTTTTGTAGGCTGACAGATGTCTGTAATACTATTCTAGCTATATCAAATATAAGCCAGGGAAAACTTGAACTATGAAAGCAAAAAATATTTATTTCATTCATCACTAGGTTTTATACTATACTATACTTTTCTGATACTTTTTTCCCTTTCTTTCCTTTTGGATGCATCCACTTATCCTTATTTCCTCCATTATTCTTTTTTCCCAATAAACCTCTTTTTATAATGAATTAGACAAGGAAGGGGCTTGTCTGGAATTTCTGAAACAGACACTTGTCCAAGCTCAGAGTGTAAACCTGTGTGTAGTCTAAAATGGGCTGCAAAACTGTATCTGAAATTTGTAGCATAGGATGAACCCAGAAGGGGCTCTTCTCTTGTGATGGTTTCCATGGGAAGCAGTGAATTAATTCCTTGTTTTGCTTTGCTTGTATGTGTGGCTTTTGCTTTCCCTATTGAACTGTCCTTATCTCAACCTATGAGTTTTCTACCTTTTACCCTTCTGATTCTCTCCCCAATCCTACTGGGGGGGAAAGTGAGCAAGCAGCTGTGTGATACTTGGTTGCTGACTGGGGTTAAACCACGATAATACAAACAAAAAAAAGAAAGCAGCAAACAGAGCCAAAATGGGTTCAAATGCCTGAATATGACAGTCAATATAATACTTAAATGTTATCAAAATTTTTATCCACTACCAATTTTGGAAGCACTTTTGTATTTGTTGGGCTTCTAACACTAAATAGAATCCTAAACCATGTTTCTGGGATACATATGTGAAGTTACCCACATGCCAGCATCAAACAGTTTAGCGGAAATAAGAATGGTCATGGGATTTACAGAGAGAAATTGTTCTTCCACCTTGCTACTTTGTAAGATTTAATCAAATATGTACTGACTATCTAACCTACAGCTAGAAGGGGAGGAGCCACCTAATATCTAGTATTAGTATGAGTACAGTGACTGGTGTGGTAGCAGTACAAAATAGTATTCTTCCTACACCTGATTTATTGCACAATCATAGGTCTAGATTGCTGTTTACCTATGCAAGAGAACAAGACCTTAACATCCCTGCCAGTGCTGATCCAGTGGTCTTTTGCTTGAAAAATTGAAGTATTCATCAAAGCACAAATTGAGCTGCCAGACACGAACTCCCTAAGTCGTGAACCCACAAGTCAAAAGGCTATTGCCTGTTTCTCTGGAATTATCTTAAAAGCCTTTTTTAAAAAAAGAGAAATCTAAACTTTGATTTTCAATAACATCCTGTTAATTTTAATGAGAGTTTACTGCAGCCTCTAGAGGTGTACTTCCATGAGCTATCTGTTAAACTTTTCCCCTTACTCATGGGATTTAGGAACCGAAATTCTTCTGATGAACAATTTTTACTCTTTTTGTGTTTACCAATGAAAGGTGATATTGCAGTGATGTAAATTGTAGGCACTTATTAAGGTATTACTAAAGAAATTAGTTTAATACTTAAATTAATTTGTATTTTCATTATTGGCCCTAGTTTTTTGATTTATATTTATTGATTCAATAGACATGACTTCTCTAGCTGAGTCAGCAATATAAAGGATATTAATTCTAATACCTATAGAAAAAGAAAGAAAATGAAGTTTAATTAGAGACAAGATAACTTCACTCATATTCATATGTAGTTCAGGTGCTAAGTCTGTATTGCTAGACAGAATATATATATTCCTAAAAGGAAAGACAACTGACATCACAGCTGGTCTGTTGTCAACAATGGAAATTTTATGCAAGAGAATGTATTCACAGTAGCTGATGTTTTATATGACTTGCTGTACGAACGAAGCATACTCAAAAAAATGCAAGCCAGAAAATGCTGAAAACACTCATAAGTCCTTTCTTTGTTCTTATTTTTTACTTTACATTCTGATCTTGGGTACTAGCCTTCACATATGCTTCTTTTAATGTGATACCCTCTACCCTCATGTATTTTTAAATCATGTTTTTGAAGTTATACTTCCAAAACTAAATCAAAATAATATTTTTCTAAGGGCCTGGATTTACTCTTAAAAATGCAACAAGTAACTTTTTTATGGGATCAGTTTAAAGCACTTTGATCATTACAGGAGGTATTTCTTTATCAACTGTCTGAGCTTTACGAGCAGCTTTGTACAGCACCTTTCTCATTATTTCCTGTTCCTCTGTGGTTATCAGATCTTCATAAATGTTTATTAAATGCAATGCATTAGAGAAAAAGAAAATCTTAGATAAGAAGAAATTCAGTGCTTTCATAAGACTATAATAACTAATTGTAAATTTCTATGTGAATGTATCAGTTAAAAGAGTGTGGAAAAACAAGAATTGTTTCTTCTGCTCATTCCAACTTTTTCAGTGGCTTATAAATGGTATCTTGACACAAAGTAAATAAAGGACAGGTAAGCAGAATTTAAACTATCAAATTAGATGCACATTTTTATAAAAAAATTGATAGAAAAAAAAAAGAGGTCCTCTAAAAAAGGCTTTTTGTAAAAACTTGTCTAGACTTATTGCTTAGGCCAGTGGGGAGTTTCTTATAATGAAATCACCTTTTCTTTTTCTTCCTTCCACAAAAGTGATGTTTCATCCCATCTTTATTGATTTGATAATGAGAATACATGAGCTCTATGCAATTCCAATGTATCTTAACCAAAGAATAAACTTTATAACTGCAATATAGGTACAGGCAAATGAAGAGTTTCTGAATCCTAGTAACAACAAGATGGGATTGATTTATGCCAACCTTATTCAGACTTGCCAAGGTTTTTACAAGATATGTTTCTCTGACCCTTCTATTATTCTTTGCTTCAAAAGAATTTTTCTGGTTTTTTGAGGCAGTTCTTGTGCGTTTCTTCTCTGTGAACCAAATCTGAATAGTGCTGGGGGTGCCTGATGATTAGTTTACTGAACCGTTACTTCTGGTCACATGTGATTCAAGATACCACTCATAAAACAGAAATATATGACTTCAGAAGAAATTTCTCAAAATTTATAACAATGGAGACAAATTTGTGGAAGAGCAGAAGAATACAGAGGGACTATAATTCGGTCTATCATAGTAGTCTGAAGTGTAAAGTTCTTTACCAGCATGAACCTTGTTGCTGGAAGAAATGTTACTTGACACAGACTTCAAAATCTCTCTCTGGTGAACTACAAATAATTTTAACTATTTTAGTTCAATACATGCAGAAGATGTCAACCTATTAGATGTGACAGTAATTTGTTTAATATATATATTGCAGCGTAATTATTTTTGCTGTTGTTGAATGGTCTGCTACAATACCAAGTATTGAAAAACACCTACTCTGTTGCTCACTGCTTTCTTAAGCTCAAAAATCAATGATGGCATGTCAAAAAATCCACTTTTTGGGAGCATATTCCTCTACTTGTTTCCTTCTCTCTCATGGGTATGTTTCCTCTGGTTGCCATCAAAACTCCCAGTAACAAAGATGTTTAGCATTTATCATTTGTGACAGAAGGCAGAAAACAAAAACAAATTCCTGAATTCATTCTGGCTGCAAAGCTCTTGTGTATTTGGGCAGTGAATTGTCGGGAGGAATAGGTTGTATGATCTTGGCATTTGTTGAGCAACTGATAGCTGTCTGAAATTTTAAGTAACCGAGTATGTGTAAACTTCCTGACAAGACTGCTATTCAGTGACAAGTTTGTCAGTGATAATTTCAAACACTTCAAGTAAACTGAGATAATGTTTTCTTGAGTCAACAAGATTCAAGGATCACTTTACCAGGTCAGTACTCATTCCAAGCTTTGGTTCCTGGGCTTTGGCTCAGACACTTCAGGAAACCTTTTAATGAAGGCTATTAAGTAACAGAGAAACTTATATCTTCTGTCTGGTTTGTGTTGTAATTTTGGGAGATTTATTCATATGGTACAGAATCACTGTAAGATCATATTCCAAAAATGCCCCAGCCCTGAAAGCTATCTCAAAAAAATCCTCTGTTGTGTGACAAGACCTGCTAGGTGTCTCAGCTAAATGAGACTGAAGTGTTTTGCTGAGGAGGATGAGTTATGAGGAAGACCAAGCTCCTCCCTCTAAACAATTGTAAATCTGAAATTAAGAGCCTCCAATTGAGGAAGTATGGAGAAAGAAAAAAAATAACAGCCCTTTATTAACAGATATATGTGTATTGACAGAATAACAAAAGAACACAAAAACAACTAAACAACAATCCTGTACCCAAAAATCCCCTTCAAAAAGGAAACACTTCAGTACTTTCTGCCTTTTGGTGCAATTCTAACCACAGTCAGCAGGGGACGCTGTTGGATCACAGGAGGATAGCTGTGGTTACTTGGTGGTGGCCAGCAGGGGGCGCTGTTGGGCTCTGGTGGTCACCACGTGGGACCCCTGGTGCGCGGAGAAGCTAAAAATGGAGATCTTCCCCCGACCAAGAAGGGGAAGGGGAAAAAGGGGAAAAAAGAGTTTCTTCCCGCAAATCCACGCTGTCAGCGGCTGGGTCTGGCCAGGACTCCCCCAAAGGTTTCTTTGCAGAAGGGTCAAGGCTCTCCAATGAAATCTGAGCAAGTCCAGGCTGGGTGCAGAACAGGGCACAGGAGAATGGAGGCAAATTGAGGCCAGAAGCAGCCAGATGATCCGACCAAAAACAAAGCGAAACTCTGAGCCTTTCCACCCACCCCCCCCCCCCCCCCGGGCAAAAGGGAATTGCCCCCCCGTTTCGGGGGAGGGAAAAAAAAGGCCCCACCCCCCCCCCCCCCCCCAGTCTTCTGAGGGCCATCAGCCTGGAATGTGGGTCTGCTAGCTACTTCCTTTATCTGTCTCAATCACCTTAGGTAAACACCCTCCCCTCCCTTGTTCAACATCTTTCTTTTACAGTAATGTAGGGAAAAGAAAAAAAAAATTTCCCCTTGTTTTTTTTAGAACAAGTGCACCAATGACACTAGGATTATCAGTTATTTTGACTTCTTGCCCACCAATTTTTACAGTACACTTTTTTGTAAGGTTTTGCTTAAATAAGCTCAAGCAGTGTAAGCATCAAGTTGCTCCATACAGTCCACCCATACATCTGAGCTAAATTGTAACCTAAATTTATCCCCAAATAAATGCCACTGAACCAAATAATCTCTTCTGGAAATTTATTAATATCAGTGACTGAGTAAAAAAGTTGAGTGAATATGTTTAACAGATAAAAGGATCTAAAGTAATCCTTTTGTTTTCCAGCTGAAAATTATGCTGAAATCTCTGACCAACATTTTTTAATAGCAGTCTGTGGAGACGTACATTTAGAAGGGTATGTCATATTCTATTCCCAGCTCTGGCGTTTAGTTGCTTGATGATTTTAAAGAAGATATTTGAGCCCCAAATTTTCAAAATAATCTAATAGTTTTTTTAAGTCTTAAGTAACTAAATTAAAACTTACATACTTTTTTTTCCAGAAGAGTTTCCACTGATTTTCTTAAATGTTGTATGGGTGTATCGCTTCTCAAATCAGCCTAAATAGATTTTTTCTGTGGGTTTTTTTGTGGAATATCTCAAGAACTACCCTCAAAATCGATTTCTCTGATCAACCAGACAGTGAATTTGGTAGCATGACTCAAGGTTCAGCTAGAGACCAATGTCCGGAGTGAAGAAGACTTGGTGTGAAAAAACAGCCAGAAATATCCTGTGGCATGTGGTGGCTTGGTACACTGCCAGTGTACACTGTAGGCTGCCTACAATGGACTTTTCTGAAGGCAGTAATGAAAGCTGTCTGTGGAGCCTGTGTGTTTTTATGAGGGAAATAGATTTGGAAAACTATTACCCTTCTCACAGGTCCTAAGGCTGTATAGGCAAGGAATTTCTCAAAATCAATGTCCTTACTATTTGCAGTCCACATCTAAGTCATGTCTCACTTTTCTAGCTTGTCAAATAAGAATTATTCTTATTCAGAACTCGGAAGGGTATAAAGAGCTTAAATGCTTTAGTGGTCTTACTTCAGTATTAATAAGCTTATTTTCACTCTTGTACATACTCAGTTTTTCCAGTATGAATTTTGCATCCATTATTTGATTTGTACATACAAATGGATGGTTTTGTCTGAACAGAAAATTGTGCATGAAGATTAGAGCTAAGATGTAGTCCTAGTTCTGGGTGATTTAAAAGTTATAAACAAGAACTAACTAGGAAATCATGATCTGGCCCTGTAATGGGCTGAGTAATGATGAATAATACTGGTGGGTCAAGAGAAGCAAAGGTCTGCTGTTCAAAATACATCCTTGCAGAAAGTCGTGTATACTCCTTACTCCAGAAGGTTATTTGGAAACCATTACCAGACTTCACATAACAATCTTATGATCTGAATATTGGTTAGAGCAAGATTGCGTGTTGGACAAGTAAAGATACCCTTTATAGCCAATCAAGAAGTATGCTGTAGTGAATTTTTATGTATATTGTTTATAAAGGAAGCTATGATTTAAATGTTTTAAATTCTAACTGTTGGACAGTTGGATTCACCTTCTTATTGCTTGACTATGAAGAAATTGCTTATCAAATATATATTTATATACTATCTATATAAAGATAACTGTGACAAATCCAAGGATGATTCAAAATTTACAGATATACTATAAATGTCTTTGGCCTCTGGAGGAGGTGAAATTCCAGACAAATCATGGGTAGGTGGATGAGCCAAGAGTCATCCAGTGTTTGACATCCCTGGTATATTTGGAGACCTGGTAAGAGCCTGTGTGATAGGCATTCATAGGAGGATCTGGGATACAAGTTTGAGGAATCTCTGGAATGTGGAATCTGTACAAAAAAAATTTATGTATTTAAGTTATCTAAACTGTCTTCTAAAACAGATTAGACAGCCCTATATGACTTAGTTATGTGACGTTCACAAAGTAAAATTAGTTCTCCTTTGGAAAACAAGGAAATTGTTGTTGGTGATAGGACTAATACATGTCTTTTCTTGCACTGTCAGCCTTGTTCGTGGAACAAGTGCAGGATGTTCTATTTGCTTATGCAGATAAAATCAGATCACTGTTTTAATAATTCCCCGGCACAAGGAAAGCATTATATGTCATCCCCTTTTTATCTTTATCCATCACTATGAAAAAGCAGACTTGTTTGGAAAATAAAGTTAGTAATTATGATGATCATGCCTGTGTTGTTCTATTATGCATGTTCACTTTCATATTTCTTGTCTCATCACCAATCATTTCCTTTCTTCTGGGAAACACACACTACCACTGTACAGTGATTATATATTATTTTTCTACCAAGCAATGTGTGAAACTTAATGCCTGAAGACAACAAAATTATATTTGTTCAAAGTGAGTTTGAGAAAGAGGGACAGAAACAGATGGAGCGAAAAAGAATGATGTGGACGTTTTGAATACAACATAAAACTAAAATAAAATACTGAATATGTGTATGTAGCTTTTGAATTAACACTTTCATTTGCAAATGAATAACCAACTTAGAGGGAACAGAGCAGGCTACTAGAAAAATGACATTTAGAATTCTACTTCAACAGACACTCTAGGCAGCTTTGCTCCTTGAAGGCTTTATCACTCCTCATAAAATAGTAGTTCTCATTTAGGACTTTGCCGCATTTTTCCCTCCAGAGGTGAGATAAAACAAGGACTGCAAGTAAAAGGAGGTTGTGCAACACTACCTTATTCTTGATAGACTTTCTACATTTCGATTCTCACTGTGACTAAATACTCATCCTTAACTGATAGATCTTAATAAGAGTTGAAAACATTGCTGGCACCAGTGTTTGCTCACTATGGCCTTGGATCTCAACAGGAGTTCAGGCAGTCTTTTCCACAGATATATCTCTTTTCACCAGGCTCCTGAACTATGTGCTACTTCAGCTAGAAATGTTATTTTACACTGGGGAGGAAAGATCCCATATGGTACTATTGTGGTGTTCCCCACGAACATTTGATCCATCAATCCTGACTGCAAAGCAGTAATGTTGTTAAAAGAGAGACTAAACACTGAAGCACAAACACCAGAGTTCCAGATTCACTCAAAGCGCATTTTTCATTCTAACATGATATAACCGCAGGAGTTTGTCTACCTTATGTCTTCATACTTAACTATAGGGGGAGCTTGTTCTTGCTTTCCCGTTGAATGATTCTGTGAATAATTTTGTTTGGTTTATATAGCTGCTTTCTCCTGGCCAGAAGTTTCCTATAGGTCTTTCAAAATTAGAATCTCCAAAACAGCCACCCTTCAGAATGCAAACATATTTCTGCCTAATATTACCTCTGGTTAATCTGAATATTTATTTAGTAATTTAGAATTCTGTATTTGAATAGTATTTAGCAAATTACCTGTAGAATTTTTTTTCCTCTCTGTCTTTTGGAAATTGCATTTATGTCATTGTAAACTGTTGTAGATTAATCAAATCTGACTGCAATTGCCTGAGTATCTGAGCTGGGGAAGGTATGTAATCATCTATATGTAGATAAAATAAAGGGACAGTTTGTAAAACTGGCATCAAATTTCATTGGATTTTTCATGGTCAGATGTACCATACCACTTGTATGGTACAAAAATCAGACTCAGCAATTTATCAAAAAGAACAGATGTCTGATTTTTAATCTTGTAATGTGCAGCCTTACTGGTTTTGTAACAGCCCAGAGGAGATTGTGGTAATCCCTAACAATCTTCAACAAGGTGAAAACACTAATAATAATAAAAAAATATGTTAAAAATGAATTGGGATGGAAATAACTTACATCAAAACCACCAATTCTCTGAAACAGATATTCTAAATTAATAAGAGTTGAATTAAGAAGCTATTTAAAGTTCTAGTAGTTTCTTTGTTTTCTGAATTCACCAGTACAGGAATGGATTATTTCTCTCCTGCTGAAATTTGTAATGTATGTATTGGAAGAGTTTTGAAAGAGTTTAGAGAAAGTTTGGAAATTTTACATGGCAGAAGTTGGCAGCATCTCATTTCCTTCCAGACTCGGGGGGGGTGAGAATAGGTTTCAAGTATTCTGTTTAGTGTATGGGCAGAGATGCTGAAAAACCTTGGTTTGTGGTAGCAGATCAGTTCCTTTAGGCAGCAAAGCATAAACGTTTTCTGATAGTAATTCCACCTAATTCTCTGCTCCCTGTCCTCAAGGAACTGAGTAGCTGAAGCTATTGGAAGGAGAAGGAGGTGTGGAGGATTCATAAGATTATTAACTAAAAGCAGACAGCAAAAAACTTTTAAGAAAGCAGTGAATTAAGTCATTGGGAACACAGGGGGAAGTGAAAAGATTGGTAATTATTCTGAAATGTTAGAATCACTAGTGTAGATAAAGACAGACTCTTAAATGTCAGAGGTGAGAAAAAGGATTATTTACATTCAATATACTGTCTCAGTATAAAATCTTAGCTCTGCAGCGCACCAGTCCTACTAGATTGAGATTTTAAATTTATACAGAAAGAATATGTCTTCCTTTTAGGTACTTATTTTATGAATAAATTACATTTTTATAAACAGTTGAGAAAAATAAAAACACTGTCAGCCCATGGGAAATGTTGAGAGTAGGACTGACATGGCAAAGATGCTATCCCTAATGCAGGAGGTAAAGAAGGGTCAAAAGTTGGTTAGATCTGGGAGACTACAATGGGAAATTATCACTATATGCTTTCATAGAAAAGCTGCATTGCTCTTATCTAATTATATACTATTTCCATGTTTTTCATACCTTCCCAAGTATTTTTATATTTATCTTATGGGATTGGGTATACTGTGGAATTTATTTGTCTTTCCTAACTTACTTGTCTCATACCATAGACACAAAGATGAGAGAGGTGACTAATGAAGAATTTTTGGCTTTCAGGGTTTTTTTTCGTGCTTTGTAGGCTGCCATGCGGCACCTACAATATAGCAGCCCTCAAAATTACAAAGCCTACCTAGATGTAAAATTGCATGTGTTTGAAAGGAAGTCAGAAGTAAACTCAGATCCTTTCTATCAAAGCCAGTGCAGAGAAGGAGGCACATGGTATAAAAAGCTGTGCAATGAGCCTGGGACTTTTGTGGGTCAGGGCTTTCACCAGAGGAGCAGCTATGAACAGAATGCTGCAGCAAGGCAGGCTCTGTCCTGTGGTCCTTCCAGGTAGCAAATGACCATAAACAGGGGAGCCCTTCAGGTTGTTTAAATGTACAATAGTGATCTCAGTGTCTTTTCCACAAAGGACTTTGAGCTTTGGTTTCTGTTGCACACTTTTGTGTTGTGGAGGTTTTTTTGTTTTACCACTTACTATTAATGAAAGTATTCCCTTTACAAGTGCCTAGTCACATATCCATTCACAGTTATATTAAAAATGTTAAAAGCTGAAGATGTTTGTAATGGAGGCGAAGGCAAAAATGTAAAAGAGTTTAGTTCCTAAACTCATCATGTGGGGTTTAAGGATTTCCAGAATAGATGTTCAAGTGAAGTGAGCAATATTTTGAAGTTTTTTGACTGTTTGCTAGTTTACAAGAGTTATTCACTTAAGATAAGCCCATCAGGTTGTCTTGGATGTTGATTTTCACAGGTGTGATTTACTCTGCTTTATTGGATTTGTGCTGCTATTTAATATTGCGTTAATATACGAGAATGGTAATACAGTTTGTTTTGTGCATTTTTTTTGAACCATTTTAGTTTAGCATTTTAAGCACTCTGTTTTTACAGACAGTTTAAGCTTGTTAAAGCACTTATGTTTTTACTGTTCGGTTCAGTTGACAGTCTGCTGATTGTCAAGGACCACAGATGGTGAATGTGACTTATTTTTCATTACTTTGGAATCCAGGTTTTTCTATCTTTTTTTTTTCCCTGCATCATTTGCAAATCTTTAATTAAATTTTATTGATAACTCTTCAGTGATCACTCTGTGTATAACTTAACAATGGCACTTTTATTCTCAAACTTATCTGGCATTTTTGAATGGAGACCTGTGTTATGTTTCGCTATATATAAGTGTGACTGGAACAGACCTGTTGCCACAAACTTGGGGAATGGGTCACTAATCCTTTAAGAGATGAGTAGATATTTATCTCAGAGGGATTAAAAGTTATGCGTAAATGAAAATGTCTGTTTGGGATTTAAATAAACTTATTCAAGCAGCATCTTTCTCCACAAGGGTGTCCAATTTTGCTACGAATAACATTAAATAAGAGTTGTTCTTAGTCATGGTCCTGAAAATTCTCGCCATTATTACTTAAAGAAGGAGCCAACCCTAAATCAATATTGTAATGCCCAGAGAAGTGCTCTAATGTTCAAAACTACTGATTCCCTGGAAAGCCAGGCTGCCTTTAAGCAGTAACATATGGATTTTTTACAGCTTTCAAGACAACTTTAAGCACTTTAACAAATGGCCTTTATTTACATATTGCTGAATTCTGAATACTGTTCAGAAGTGTTTACTTATTTGCAATTTGCAAGTGACAAGGGACAGATTTTCACTTTCTCAAAAAAAAAAAGAAACAGAAGGTTTATTTACCTTACACAGTGTTGACTAACCTAATTAGACAACCTAATGTATGGACAGTCATCTCTTTTAGAAGAGTTTCTTTTCTGAGTCTAAAGGGACCAGGGCATAGCATGATAATTTGTAACAGAACTATTTGGCACAACATAACAAAAACAGAACCCAACTCCCTTTTTCTTCAGCTGCTTTACATGCTTCAATAAATTAACTATGAATATGTGATATACAGATCAAAATTAAATATCAGTGTAGAAATTAGATTGCTTTCTTGGCAATGGCTAATGCCTACTAAAGACAAAGCATTGAACACTTCACATGCAGCTTTCACATCTTCTAATCAAGCTAATTTTCTTGTATTCTCTTGAAAAATAAGCTTATGATTTGCAATTTTCTAGACTGAAAAATGAGACTGTTTTTTGTCATACTTGAAAGCAAAGATAATAGCTCCTAGAAGCCAAAAGGTAGAAAGGATTGTCTCCTTTTATCACCTACTGGACTTGCAAGTTGATGCCTTTTTAAATTCAGAGATTATTTGATAGGGAACTTTTATAATTGGGAGCAGTCCCAGTTTAGTTTCCGAGTTGTCCAAGAAGTAAAGTAATGTACTCATCCAGCAGATGGGCAATTCTATGCCATTTCTTCCCTTTTTCTTTTTTGTGTGGAGTTTTTCACAGTACAGTCTTTTCTTGAAACTGTACAGCTCATTTCTGCTATATTCTTTAAAAGACCAAAGATATTATTTACAAAGTAATGCTAAAAAATTCTGTTTCTCAAACAAAATTATCTTCCATTGTGTACTAATTATTGTAATATTCATCACTTCTGCTGTGATTTTTTCACATATTATAGTAATTAAAAACAATCAGTGCTTGAATTATTGTACTTTTTTTTCTAATTTTTTTATTGTTCTCTCTGAAAGAAATATGGGGATCACAGGTGACCGGAATTGATTCCACAATAGTAGAAGAGAGAGTAAATAAAGATTCTTTTGTCTTTATGAACAGCTAAGACTTTACGTATCAAGAAATTCTTCTATGAAGATGAACAGTGTAGATCTGAACCCTATCAGTTAAGAAAATGAAATGAAAGTTGACACCCAGATTCTAAATGACATTGGAACCTCCCATACCACTAAATAAATGTAAAACAATCCCCTCCAATAGACATGCATATATGAATATGTATGCACATAGAATGCATATATGAAATATGGAGAGAATAACAAGCCTTTTATTAGTGATTGGGGCACCTCTGTTTGGGAGAGCTGTATCAATGGTTATAGCTGCAGGTGGCAGAAATGGGTTAAAGGCCACAGGAGCTTTTTAACGTTTTGCCAGTTAGGAATCTGTTTCATATATCAAAATTTAGTCATGGCTGATAATTTATTCTAATTACCAAAGCTTCTAATTCTCACAGTGAAAAAATGTTCTTTTAGCATAGTTATTTCTGTAGTGAAATTTAGAAATCACTAAAGCTTTCTACTTGGGAGGAAAGCAAAGAATCTTTTTCAAGACATAGAATTTAGCAAGCCAATGGCCCAGTATCTCCTGGAGGGAATTTGAAATCTGTACTTCTGGCTGTTGTTCTCAGGTGCTACTTTAACTACTACAGCTGATTAGTGAAGTAGTCATCTGAAATTACTGAAGCCTAACAGCTCACCAGATTTTTCAGCTACTATTTCTCTAAGTAGGGGGATAAGGCTATTTTGGCTGTACTTCTGCATGTCTAAATATCAAGAAAATTCTTTCTTCTGCTTCTTAGGGTTTGCATGGAAAACCTTTCTGGCAGTGGCCAGTGACCCATAAGATGTTCTGCTGCCCTTTACCTAAGGCCTGATCTGTAAAAGACGAAACACTGGGAAAGCACCCCTTCGTCTGCCTACGTAGCACTACTGCTGGCTGACAGTCTGTGTCCATTGAACATATCCCCAGTGAATGCAAGACCCTCTAAACCGTATATGCATACATATGTTGTTAAGATAATGTGAATCTATCAGATCTCTGCATTCAAGATTTGAGTTCAGATTTAAAAAAACCGAAAAACCCCACTCCAAAGCAGTAAGGCTTCTACAGAAATAAAAATTATTTCTGTCATTGCTGTGTCATTTGTGTATACAATTTTACAGTTTGTGACAATGTGACCTGAAGTTACATTGGTCTTTAAACCTCAAAATCATTGAGCATAAATATTAATTAGATAGGCGATTGTTAAATGAATGTTAAATGAAGTATAGAATTTAAGCATAGAGAGATATTAACAGTCATACCTAATGCAGTGTTAATGATTCATTCAATTTAGTAAAATTTAAACCTAAGTTTAGGTACATTAAGCTGTGTTAAATACACCTCTTAATTTAAAATAGATCAAACTACTCTGTCAAATGTGCACAAGTGAGAGCCACTGGTAGTCTTTCGTTGCTGTGTTAGAGTGCTGAATAGATAAAGCGGTCTTGTTAGGCTAGTTCACTTATAGGTGAAAGATCAAAGTATGACAAATCAAAAGTTTAATCTTTACTTATGTAGTTCTACCCCTGTAGCTCCCCCACGCTGTGCTATCAAAATACAGCCACAGAAACCCACCGTATTCCACCCCTCGCCTCTGTGAATCATATATTTAAGAATTTTAAATTCCACGTTCATCACACAACCTTCCCTTACATAAACAAAGACAACAACCAACCAAAACAGAATATAATGAAAATTCCCCCTACCAAAAATCAAAATAACATCATCATAACACCCAACCAAAGTGGGCAATTTACACAAAATCCACCCCTTGTACCTTTACCGCAATTACAGCAAGAATTCCCCACAATCATTTAATTCTCTAATATTGTTCAGTACTTGTTTTGCCCATCACCTCTCCCAATTACTATCCTTATCTCAAAATCTTCATGACTTCCCCATACGGGCCACCAAAATGACTGTAGCGGGTTGAACCTGGCTGAGTGCCACCCTCTCACTCTCCCTCTGCAACTGGACAGAGGAGAGAAAAAAAACCAGCAAAGGATTCATGAGTTAACAGCTGGGAGAGGTCAGTGGCTGATTACCTTCATGGGCAAAACAGACTCAAAGTGGGGATAGTACTTAAATTTATTACTAACAGGATAAAAGCCAAAGAGTGAGAAATAAAACACTCTTAAAAACACCTTTCCCCCACCTCTCCTTCCTTCATGTTCTCCCTCCTCCCCCCCAGTGGTGCAGGGGGATGGGGAATGGGCGTTACGGTCAGTTGTTGTTTCTGCTGCTGCTCAGGGAGAGGAGTCCTTCCCCTGCTCCCGTGGGGTCCCTGCCATGGGAGACAGTCCTTGATGGATCTCTCAGATGTGAGTCCATCCCTCAGGCAACAGTTCTTCACAAGTTGCTGTTCCATGGGTCACTTCTCCATGGGGTGCAGTCTTTCATGAATGAGCTGTACCGACATGGGTCCCCCACAGGGGCCACGGTCCTACCCGGGAAAAACCTGCTCCAGTGTGAGCTTCCCTCTCCATGGGCTGCAGGTCTCCGGCAGGACCCTGCTCCATCTTGGGCCTCCCACGGGGTCACAGCCTCCTTCAGGCATACACCTGTTGCATCATGAGCTTCTCCATGGGCTTCAGGTGGGTCTCTGCACCCCGATGGTCCTCCACGGGCTGCAGGGAGACAGCCTGCCTCACCAGGATCTTCACCATGGGCTGCAGGGGCCTCAGCTGGAACCTGGAGCATCTCTTGCCCCTCCTTCTGCACTGACCTTGGTGTCTACCTTGTTGTTCCCATGTTCTCACTCTGTTCTTCCCTGGCTGGAATTCCTTCTGTGCCACAACCTTCTGTTCTTAAAAATGTTATCACAGAGGCCTTACTATCACTCCTGGTTGGCTCGGCCTTGGCCAGTGGCAGGAAGTCCTTCCTGGAGCCGGCTGGCGTTGGCTCCATAGGACTGAGGAAGCTTCTAGCAGCTTCTAACAGAAGCCACCCCGGTAGCCCCCCTCACACCCAGCTACTAAAACCCAGCCACAGCAACCCACTACAACATACAAATACTTTCTAAAAACCTCATTGAAGAGTTTTGAAATATAATTTTTATCCATCTCACAAAGATTGTACTACATGAGAGACTGAAATGTTTATGGGTGATGATGCAAACAATCAGCCATTTGCAAAAGCATCAGGGTGCTTTGCTGAGGCCAGTTTTGCACCCCCCAACTGAATCAGGGGAGGAGGGGCTTTGCACCTGTGGTGGTGAAACCTCTGATCTGCATAAGAACAGCCCAGGTGCAGAGGGAGTGTGCACTCACCACATGATGACTACAACAAACCAATGTTTGCTAAACAAACATGGATTTTGAGTCAGATGGTAGAGAAGGTTGATAAGAAAGAGATCCTGGGGAGGTAGGATAATGCTTTTTATTTTGCCAACGTCCTCCTTTACACAACTGGCTCAGGTGTAAAACTCTCCTCCAGGGGAACTATCAGGACATTCACATGTAGGCCTTAAGATATTAATCCCTTCTGATGGGGTATAACTTGCTCAACTACACTGATGTAAGAAACAGTGATCATATCTTAGAAGGGGTCATAACCCATCAAAAAAACCCTGAAGTGCCTCTGGACTAATTTCTGGTGTTTTCCACCAGAGGACTGAAGGTGATCCACAGTGTTGCATCAGACAGTGTAGAACTCTCCCTCCAGGGGAGGTACCGGGGTATTCCCACACGAATCTGAACATATATTAACTGACTGAACTCTATGTTTCAGGGGCTTCCCACACCCCTGATGGATCAAGAGTGGGACTATGACTTTGACTCCCTTCCCCTTCCCTTCCCTTCCTTTCCCCTTCCCCTTCCCCTTCCCTTTCCCTTTCCCTTTCCTTACTTCCCCTTTCCTTTCCCTTTCCCTTTCCTTACTTCCCCTTTCCCTTTCCTTTCTTCTTGGTATCTTTATACTTTTATATTGTTATTTTACTATAGATAATAACCAAAACTGCTACATCCCCCCTTTCCATTGCAACCAAATTGTTTTAAAATAAAACTGCTACATACATATATATATACACCTGTCCCCCAGTTTCACTCTAATCTACCTCAAGGGATCTATCCATAAAACCTCCGTTACTCTCGCCTTAAAAGGCGGCTCGTAACATACTACTAGGCAGCAAATTAAGCAATCATTCAGACTACATGTTTCTGTCACCAGTTAATCTATAGCACATTTAGCTAATATTTAACAGTCATGGAACAGATAAAGAAATTAATAATTGAATATCTGAAATCAGATATTGTATGGACTAAAATCAGCTTTGATAACTATCACTGAATTTACAAATGTGTCATCAGTTTCTTAACACTCTGACTCAGATTTTTTGCAATTATTTGTTCCCAACATTGAAAAGAATTTTGCTTTTCTATCTGATATAAAGGTCCTAAAATACAAGACAAAAATTTCCTGATTAAATTTAATACACTTTAACATATTTGAGATTCTTTAGAATGGGGGATATTATTTGCAGTTCAATTATCATGAGGAATTGAACATCTTTCTCATGGACCTGCTTCTGATATTTTAGAGTCTATTTCTGCAAATCTCTTTCTAGCAAGAGTCCTGAGGCTCAAATTGCTCTCATTTATCCTCTGCAAAGTGAATTTTAAATGTTATCAGATAAAGAATGGTATCATTGAATTCTCACTTTGCTCTGGTGAAAGTACAGGCATAGACATAAAAGCTTGGCTTCTGATTACTTCACTAGAGTTTTGGATGGTTTAAGAGTGCAATTCAAATTTTCACATCTGGAAAGGAAAGCAGTTATGCAAACAAAACTTCTATAAAACAAACAGAAAAACCATACCAACTGCTGGAGAAGGAGACAAGGATTATAGCATTTCTCATGAGGCAGTAATCATTTGCAGTTAGCCATGGGATACATTTGTCAGAGCTCCCTAGTTCTTCATTTTGCTAAATTCTGTTATTGCTATCAAGATTGATTTTACTCCTTCAAATATACAATTCCAGATACTCCTTCAGTTACTAATTTCTATATACAATTTTGCAAGTCTCCCCTTATTGACTCCCCTTATTTACTTTCATATAAAGAAAAAGTGGATTACTTTTCCCAATTCTTCCCAAATCCAGAAACCACAGTTTAAAGTCATTTGCTTCTTATGTCACTATTATATAACAAATCACCAGCCGTAAGAAGTTCAACGAAGGGAAATGCTGGATTTTGCACCTGGGATGAGACAAGCCCAGAGGTACATACAGACTGGGGAATGAGATTATGGAAAGCAGTACCACAGAAAGGGACCTGGGGATCCAGGTCAACGACAAGCTGAATATGAGTCAGCAGTGCCCTGGCAGCCAGGAGGGCCAACTGTGTCCTGGGGAGCATCACCAGCCAGTTGAGGGAGGTGATTGTCCTGCTCTGCTCTGCAGTGGTGCGGCCTCACCTTGAATATTGTGTGCAGTTTTGGGCACGGCAATATAAGACAGATATTAAACTATTGGAGAGTGTCCAAAGGACACTCTTCCCCCTTGAGGGGAAGCCATATGATGAGCAGCTGAGGCCTCTTGGTCTGTTTGGAGAAGAGGATACTGAGGGGAGACCTCATCGCAATCTACAACTTCCTTGTGAGGGGAAGAGAAGGGGCAGGCACTGCTCTCTTCTCTATGGTGACCAGAGACAGCACCGAAAGGAATGGCCTGAAGTTGTCAGAGGAGGTTTAGGTTAGATATTAGAAAACAGTTCTTCACTGAGAGCATGGTCAGGTACTGGAATAGGCTTCCCAGAGAAGTGGTCACAGCACCAAGCCTGACAAAGTTCACAAAGTGTTTGGACACTGCTCTCAGGAACACAATGTGACTCTTGGGGCTGTCCTGTGCTTGGTCAGGAGTTGGACTCAATGATTTTTGTGGGTCCCTTCCAACTCAGCATATTCTGTAATTCTGTGAAATAGTGTCATTCTGTGCAAATGTTGTAGTGCATACAAACAGCATTTTAATGGCTTCCTCTGAAGCCACTGGAACATTGGTTTCGCTGTAATGTAAAAAGAAATTGTGCATGGATAACATAGTGGATTAATCATTAGAACTCTGTATCATGCTATAAAAAGTTAACTCTGTTTCTGTTCTCTGCATTGTAAACATAAGTATAGTAGGATGACTGTTCACAATGTGACACTATAATACTTTGAAGATTCCTTTGGAAAATCTATTCAACTATTTCCAATTGCAGGAAGGAACGTAGAGCTAGTGTTAGTACATTTAACTAATAGTTACAAAAAAAAAAGCACAGATGCTACACTAACTATACATGGCTGGTTTTGAGTTTTTCTTACTAATGTGGTGTTTCACTAAAAATGTCCTTTAACAAGTAAAAAACCCCAAACTCCTCCATGAAGAATTTGTTTCTCTTAGATTCTTAACCACAAGGGTGGGATTCATCCAATATAACTTTGTTGTGTATTTAGTATGTTCTTTTATGCATGCAGAAAGAGAGGCACCCCTGCAGAATCACTGACTCCTAACATTTTAGACCTTTCTGTAAGATAATTGTCTAGTCACTGCCTATGGAGACAGTACACAGACTCCCACTGAAATTATTTTCTCATCTAATTTTAAGTGTCTGTAGTTCTCTATGTCAGCTAGTCACCTAAACTTTGAAGTTAACTGAAAGAAATAAACATCTAAAAGGTGCAATTTAGCTCATCTGAATATAGATATCTGAAATAGTTCAGATGAATTTTAACAGCTTTTCCACTCAGAATCTAGATTAGCAGCTCAGATGCAAACACTAAAACCTGTACACTGGTGCCTAACCTAAAGCACCTGGAATCATTCTGACATGCTTTGGGTTATCTGAACCGTACATCAAGAGAAGGCAGGGAGTGTCGCATCCTTTTAGGGAGCATTTGGAGACCAGGTGTAATACCAAAGACATCTCAAATAGGACTGAATACTTCTATTTAAAGAAAGAAATCAATTCTTTTATCAGTGGATCTCGGAAAAATGCTCATTGACAACTCACTGGAGGACTCCTTTAGGGTGAGATGTCTCTCTCTGACTGCATGAGATAAAGGGATTCAGCTGCCTGTACACAGTCAGCCTATACACAAGTCACACACAGGATAATAACCTGGCAGACCTTCAACCACCTTTCATGTGAGTAAATATATCCTGCACATCCTATGCTATACTAACCCTGTACAGGTCTCTTGGATGTCCTAGGGTATCTTGGATGGCACTGGACAACTATGTTTGGGAAACTGAATCAGTCCATTAGTAACTCATGGTGACCCTGTGAATTCAAACACTTCGTAAGACATTTAAACCTAGGTGTCAGGGCCTGGAACTGAATCCTAGCAAGAGGTGATGTTTACATTGCTAAACCAGAGATAATTAGGGAGAGAGATTGAGCATGGGACACATGATGAATTACACTGTTTATTTCTTTATGTTCATTCCTCACCTTTACTTTAGAGTGATCCAGTTAGCTTTGGAAAAGGCAATACCTATGTTCAGTGGGGGAGGATGGAATCCACCAAGGCATTGCTACTAAAAGGCCTTATGAATGCCAAACAGCTCTATCTATCTGTCCTATGTAATCTTACAGCACTATTTGAAAAGCTTGAAAACCCACAGTCATCCCACAAAACTTCATTCTTCCCAGAACAATTATCACAAAAGTGATAATGATGTCTTAGACCATAGGGTAAGCACAGAACCAGGGGTTATGTAGAGTTCTGGGTGTGCATCTTTAGGGAGTATATCCTAATCAGACCAAATACAAACCAGTCAATGGTATCAGAGCCAGGAAGTGGTCATTGTATTTAATTTAGTTAGTTGATACAGGTATAATTTGTATCTTAGGTATGTGAAACTAAATTATTAATGAACACAATTAAAGTTAAAGTTACTTTGCTGGTAAGTTCAATGAGTACAGTAAGAGATCAAAAATGAAAGATAGAACAGAGAAACAATCTGCAGCTTCCTACATTAATTACCACATTATATGCAGGCTTGAACTTTAGCAGTCAGAGTTCCTCTCTTATCAAGAAAAGAGAATTCTCTCAAAAAAGACAGGACTCATAAGACTTCCAGTGATATTCTGCAAGGATTGGATTAGACCCTCTGCTGTTCAGTTTCTTCATCAAGCCTCTGAAAGTGAAGATAAAATCACTACTAACGTAAACATGTCTTGTGATAATGGCAGGAGAGTAATTTAGTATGTTTTGATTGGATGAATGACTGCAGTATATTAAAAAAGAGAACACTGAAATACTGCAAGATATGTCTAGACTGCATCTAGAAACAAGAAATTTAGGATACTAGATGACAGTATCTGGAAACTAGTGACTCTAATGAAGAATGTAGTCTTAGTTCCCAATATGATGCTGAGGTAAAAGAGAGAATTTAGTCTTTTAAGTGTTAGAAAGAGGTTTAAAAGGAAAGATGTATAAAGATTTTGTCTAACTGCATTTTTTCTGATACTGGAAGACTAATTGAAGTTCTAAAATTCTTGATTTTAAAGTCAATTCATAAAACTGAAGAAGAACCAAAAAGTTTCATAAAAGTATTTAAAAAGTTGGACATTCTTGAGACTTAAAGAGCTTGATTTTTATAATGTATCAAAAGACGATGGAATATTATATTCTTTTATAATTTTTGTATAGGTAGATCCATCTATTTTCCATAGTATTCCATAGTATTTCCATAGTATTTGCATCTATTTTCCGTAGATGAAAAATGTCAGTAACTAAATTTATAAAGCCATAATAAGAACCAGTGACTGGATCATGAAAACTGACACGTTTGAATTTGAAAATTAAATTATCCTTTTTAATTGAAAAGGTAATTAAGCACTGGAACCAACTGACAAATCGATTGTTAGAGTGTCCATCTCTTAGTGTTTTAGGTTTGAGACTGAGTGACATACAGAATGATATGCTTTACTCAAATGCAAGTTATGTTGTAGTTAACACATAAATCATTAAGCTCGATACAAAGATAACTGGATGAAACGCAGCACCAGCAGAAAATAGGAGATCACAGTAGATTATCTAATTGTCTCCTCTGGCCTTAATGTCTAAGAAACTGTTAGATATTGTAATGATTCAGATTCCCAACTGTCAAAAATTGGAATAGAGCTGCTGATTTGAGCTATTTCTGGAATACTAATAATATAATTTCCCCCCTTATTAAATACACTATGTACATTACTCCAACTACCACTTGATAATCACTTCACTGGAAATCTCTTCAAGTTTCGAGTGTAATAATAAATTTTGTTTTCAGGTAAAGTTAATGTGCTGATGCAGCATTTGGTTTTGCTTTCAGTTGTTTGAAACAAGGAATACTATACTTTCACCACATTCTTATACTTAAATATCATTGACAAGATTTATAATGAAGAGTCTACCTCAAATCTACTTGTTTCTTTTTATACTTTTTATAAAATACCTTCTTGAGTAGAAGCTGTCTGACTAAATGTATTTAACATTAGTCACTAAAATTAGAAGCAATGAAACTGAATGAGATCACGTCATTAAGTCAAATGCTACCAGCTCTAGTCCCTCTGAAAATTTTCACATAATGCTTGTAACCCACACCCATATCCCTAACCATTTTTCAAAAATTTAAATGCATAAAAGAGAAACTTGAAAGTCAAAAGTCTCTGTCTTATTTCAATAAGAGAAGTAAACTGTTGTTGCACAAGAAGGAATATTGGCTTTATAATCAGAATATGAACCAAGTAATTTTAGTGTGTTTTAATCCATGCCTCCATTCCACTGGGTGTCTTGACATCTAATCATAATGCTGTAGAGAAGCAAGAGTTTGGTCTGAGTGATATAGATCAATTAAGAGAAGTTTTACATAATTTGAACTAAAATGAAGCAGCAATGTATTCAGTATCTTAACAAAGGACCTGTCCCAACTCTGAGATGTGGATTGGAGGTTACAAATATTAAATTACTGTTTCACAGTGCATTAAGCCTGGCAGACTCTAATGGAAGCCTTATGCCTTGTAGGGACTCTGGAGGGTCATCTCCCTCCAGCAAAGGAGAATGCACAAAAACTGAAAAAGGACCAGGCCATACAAATGGCTGGACTCATTCTCTGTGTGAAAGAAGATTATATTTTTGTCATCCAGAACATATACCTTATATTGAGCTCAAATTCAGGTCTATGCTCAAGTATAGAGTTACTTCCCATATGCCTTAGACACAAATTTGAGAATAGCCCATTTTGGTTTTCAGTGTCCTTAACGAGGGACCAAGTGACTATCTTTGTACAGTGGGGATAAGCCACATATTTGATGCTTCTTTTAGCAACCACCTGCATCATTTGCCCTTCCAAGAGGGCTACTAGCGTTGCCTGTGGTGAGAATGCTGGGGATCTGAAGGCTTCCTGAATGGACCGCCTCAGACTGGCTGGACCTGACAGCTGAAGTTAGTGGCAACCTATGGGAAGCGCTTGGTATGTCACACTCCCTTACGGAATGCAAAAAGTGTTGGGTTCTGTGGCAGGGTGACTATCACACAACTGCTGTCTTCTTTTATAGTAATATGAAAACTATTCTTATGTATTTATATGTCAGCAGAGAACTAAATGGAAAAATAATCAGACTCATTTGTCCTAAATCAAAGCCAGTCAACTTTGCAACATGTAAAGCTATGTTGAAATGTGTTTTGAGAGAATCCAAAAACTAAAACACCTGCTGTTCTTCACTGATGTTTTGGGAGGAAAATGTAGGTATAATTTTCATATAGTATTTAAGGAAGAACAAAGATACAGTCACCTTAGCAAGAGTTTCACAAATTTTGGATTTACTTGATGTGAAAGTGAAATGTGTGAGATATAAGCAAACCAAAATGGAATTATAATTCTGGAACAAATTTCTCTTCAATTGAAGTTACCTGGTTTGTCAGGATTCTGACTGAGACTACTGCTACTATAAAAATAGTTGAGGGACCACATAAAAGAAATTGTTTATCTTATTCCAGTTTCTATGAAACATACACCCAAAACTCTGCCAAGCTGGCAGCTTTGTAGTCACTTCTAAAGATAAGGTCATGAGCGGAAAGAGCAAAGGGATTGAATTACCCAAGCAAATATAAATTGACACACGCTCAGACTTGACAAATGGCAAACAATTTTATACAGCAACTTGCCTGTGGCAAAAAAAAAAAAAATCCCAGGAAAACTAATCCTCCAGATCTTAGTCAAGAGGAGTGAAAAATTTGTATCTGGTCTGGAATAGCGGTGGAATTGGATGCTGTTTTCTTAGCAAAGATGTAGGCTACTTTCAGCAAGATAGAAATGTTACTCTTCTGTCATTTTCTTCAAAGGAAACTGTGCTTTTGCACTATATTTGAAAAATAAATTGTGGGTTAATAAAAAGTAAAAAATATAAGGAAGAGGATCTTGGCCACTGATGAGATGGGCCCTAAACAATTCAGCTAACAAGAAATAAGATGTATTTCTAAGATAACATTATTGAGGAAACAAAAATAAGCTTTTGAACTCAGTTGAGAAGAATGTTACAAGAGAGTGTAAACCCTGCATGTTGTGTGTAGTCAGCAAAGGAAGCAGTTAGAGATGAATAATGAAATATTCCCTTTAAGTCATTTGAATTACAACCCTCAAATGGACTAAGCAGGTGATATAAATGCTCAAAGCCTAGTTTTCACCTTAGGAGTAATTTCTATTTCTCAATTTTTTGTTCTTTTTGTTTTATTCCAGTTGGTCTTTGAAAAAACAAAATCCAAAGCCATTAAAAATCACCTTAGGTTTTCAAAACAAGAGCAGCATTATATTTTGAAAAGAAGCTTAAAATATTGTATCAGCTGTAACACATACATATAAATCAGAATAATTCCGTTCTGGTTAAATCTGAAATGAAAACCAAAAAAGCCTCTTCCTTTCCCTCAAGAGTTTTGGTGGCATAAGATTTTATTAAAATTGACATATTCTTTCTGAATATGTGGATTTTGACAAAACTGGCCTCTGTTTCTAGATGGAAGGAAATGTTGCAGGATGATTTTGCACACTGCTAGTAAGGAGTACTGTGCCTTGTATACAACACATGTCAAGACCTTCCCAAGATTCAATGCCATACAATTATAAGGAATCTTGGATACAGCATGATCCTGGATACAATGAAGTACTTCCTACTGTAAGTAAAGATCAGGTTCGTGATCACCTGAGGAACATGGACTATGGGACTTGAAATGCATTCCAGAGGCATGAGGGAATTGGCTGATGTAGTTGCCAAGCCACTGTCCATGATATTTGAAAAGTCATGACAGTCAGATGAAGTTCCTGCTGAGAAGGACTTAGGGGTTCTGGTAAATGAGAGGCTGGACATGAGCCAGCAATGTGTGTTTGCAGCCCAGAAAGCCAATTGTTTCCTGGGCTCCATCAAAAGCAGGATAGTCAGCACACCGAAGGAGCAGATTCTGCCCCTCTACTCTGCCCTTGTGAGACCCCACCTAGAGTGCTGCATCCAGCTCTGGGGTCCTCAGCACAGGAAGGACATAGACCTGTTGGAGTCAGTCCAGAGGAGATGCCACCAAGATGATTAGAGGGATAGAGAAGAGAAGGCTTTGGGGTGACTTGATTGCAACGTTCCAGTATCTGAAGGGAGCCTACAAGGAAAATAGAGACAGACTCGTTACGAGAGCATGTAGGGACAGGATAATGGGGAATGGCTTCAAACTGAAAGAGAACAGATTTAGATAAGATATTCTTTAGATAAGATACTATTTAGGAAGAAATTCTTTACTATAAGGGTCAAGAGGCACTGGAACAGGTTTCCCAGAGAAGCTGTGGATGCTCTATGCCTGCAAGTGTTCAATGCCAGGTTGGATGGGGCTTTGAGCAATCTGGTCCAGTGGGAGATGTCCCTGCCCACAGTAGGAGGGTTAGAACTAGATAATCTTTAAGGTCCCTTCCAACCCAAGCTGTTTTATGATTCTGTGATTCTATGATCCTTTGCTGTTGTGTGCCCTATTCATTTGGTGGCAGGACAGAGGGCAATATAGCCACAGCTTTATGTTTTTAACCCATTCTTCCCACCTTTTGTATGAATATGCTGTCACTGTTGATGCTAATGCAACTCACGTGCTTCATGCTGAACATTTGTCTTTCTTTAAAAGGAACTAACATCCTGGGATCTTTATTTTATAAAACATTACAGTTGAAATTCAAGTTTTCCTTCCTAATTTGAGCTGTAGAACATGTTTTCCCAGCTATATCCAGCTGCATGGAGTCACCTAACTTGTGCATACATCTACACAATTTTTTCCCCATGAGAGTAAGGACACTGGCCTCTTTGCAATAAAATATTTCTGGGATTTTTTTCCCTGTTATTTTTAAATGACCTTAGAATGCTTAGAATCACTTATCCATTTAGCATTCCCCCAATCCTTGTTTCAAAACAAACTTAGTTGATGAGTTAGTGTTTTCTTACATATTTTTGCCAAAAATATCAGACAGCATAGAGCCTAAACACAATTCCTGAAGCATTTCATTATGAGTACATACATGAAATATTGGTTCACAATTGCATTTTCTCATGTATTATAATAGCTAGCACAGATTTAATATACTTAAGTTTTGTATTTTCTTTATGTTGTGTGAAACTAAGTAACCTTTCAGAAATACCTAGACATATTAGCACATTGCCATCAGATTTATGATTTATTTTGCCTTTCAAAAAAGATTCATTAATATTAATATTATTTTAAATTAATAGCTTAACAGATAGTTTCAGTTTTGAGCATATAACTAGTAAGTTATTTGTGAGTTATAGTTTATTATTTAAATGTGTTGTTCTATTATCCAAACTGACTATAATAAGAGTTTTCCACCAGGACACAACGCATCCTCAGAAGACTTTACAGTCTTCTGCCAAAATTCGTGGAGAACCTAGATGCCCAATTTTTGTGACAGAATCACTCCCATTTACTCCCTTTCCTTCTCACAGTAAGAGGACACAGTGTAAACTAAATAGAGTGATACACTGGTGATGAAAATTGGTAAATAATTGCAGAGAACTGATGCTATTATCTATTAGACTGTATCAGTAATAGCTTTCAGCATCACAGCATTTTTCTGAGTAAAAGGGTTTGCATTTTGCGGGTTTTTTTTGAGATACAATTATGTCTCATCATTCACTGTTCCAGGAAGAAAACCATAGTATACTAGCATCCAAGTAGTATCTTTGTAGTCTCTATCGTATTAGTTCTCTCGAATAATTTCTCTTACATTTTGCCAAGCAAATACATTATCGTTGGACGTCTCATGGGAGAGTAATGGAGAAGAAAGTAAGTATATGATTCTATTTTAGTATTTTAAAAGTATCTGGGTACCAATATAGATTTTTAAAAATTAAATGAATTTTTGGAAGTGTTAGGAAGAGACAAAGAGAGGAATGATGTTGATCTAGAATACTACCGACAAATAATTAAAATAATACTTTTAATAGCACTTTTTTCCTAATGAATATATTCTCACATTCTTTCCAATATCACAAGTAAAGAACTACTCTTCTGTTCTGAAAATAATTTAATGTTTGTAAAGGGTCACAGGGCGACCAGACAATCTAAGTAAAGGATTGGCTCATTGGCCACCTCTTCAGCGACTTGCGGGATGCAGACAACTTTTCAGGAAGGAAAAAATACTATCAGACTTTCCTTCTTGGATCAGGATGGTCAGTTCACAGAAATCTTTGCAAATTTTCCCAGAGACTTCTGAAAGTTTTTGTAACCTGAGGAGTTTGACTTTTAACTCTTATTGGTGGAAATTTTACATAGCTAATTAACTGGCCAATTGCGTCACTGAATTGTATTTGAAAAAGACTATGTTAATTGATGCTTTCTCATTCTAATCACTCATTTTTTAAAATCTGTGATTTCCTTCTTGTTGTTTTAAATGTTGAAAACATTATTCATGAGTAGTGTTGGTTGGAGCATGGTGTTTGTGTCAAGATTGTGGTTTGGTCCCTGTATTGACCATTCCCCTAAGAGTCGGACTTGATGATCCTTGCAGGTCCCTTCCAACTCAGAACATTCTGTGATTCTGTGTTTCTATTACACTGATCAGCTCCAGAAATGAGACTCCTCTATCTCAGATACTTGTGTTGATGGGCCTTACTCTCTAGGTCATGTGCAGAGTGGAATTAGTCCAAAGACGGACATGCACAGGAAGTGCAAAGCAGGACCTTCTGAAGCTAGA
Source organism: Neopelma chrysocephalum (assembly GCF_003984885.1). NCBI lineage: Eukaryota > Metazoa > Chordata > Aves > Passeriformes > Pipridae > Neopelma > Neopelma chrysocephalum. The sequence continues at coordinate 2,903,726 of NW_020897704.1, forward strand.
GTGACATCAAAACAACCTGACAGTTGTTTTTTACCTGCATGTATTCAGTATCTTCTTGACTGGGTACTAGTTGTACAAATATATAAAGTACTAACCTATACAGGAACACTACCACAATATTTCTTCACTCATAAGCCCTGTATGGTTCATGGAACCTACAAAAAGAACCTAAGGAATCATAAGTTTCTAGCTGGGATTTGAGCCAAGGCAGAAACAGAAGGATTAGCTGAAGAGAACCAGGATTTAGTATTCTTGTCCAACAATAATTAATTATGAGTCCTTTCTTTTAGTTTAGCAGGCAGTGGATCAGGACCTGTCAGATGGAAGAGAATTATTTTAACTTTGCCAGTCAATGGCAGAATCTTAATAAGGAGTTTTTGCAATAAAGAAAAATCTTTGATTATTATTCAAGAGAAAAGCACACAGACCAAGAATAACTGGTTGCCTGTTATCTTCCTTCTGCCAGCTTCCAACAGGAAAAGACTGTATTTTGTTATAAAGAAATTTGTGGCTTAAGTTACTTTAAATAACTCACTTTTACTGCCTTTGGTAAGGGCATGATGAAGACAAAACTTAGCACAAATGAGGAGAAATAAAAGAACGGAAAAAAATGAACCATTTCAAGACTGATGAAACTAAGGATGTTTACCTTCTTAAAGATCTGTTTCCTGTAGTTAGATTTTCTAAAAATGTGTGAGTTCTGAACTAAAGCTTGTGCTGTGTGTGGACTGTTCATAAATATGTTTTGTGATGTGGATTCTGTGGTTTTCACTAAGAACCCTGAAAGTGTTCAAGGCCAGGTTGGATGCGATTTTGAGCAACCTGGTCTAGTGAAAAGTGTCCCTGACCATGGCAGGTGGGTTGGAACTAGGTGATCTTTAAGGTCCCTTCCAACTTAAACCATTCTATGACATCGTCAGCGAAATTCAGATACACTGTCATATAATTTCAGATCATAATATTTCTAGGTAATCATTGAACTGAACAAAATTGCCTGGATTACTCTGTATTGCACAATATACATCCTTGAAATATATCCAACCAGATAGCAATATAATTGGGCTTAGATTGGTGATTTATGGACCGGATGCTAAAATAATAAGATGGAGAAGTAAACATATAAAGCTTCTCTATGCTATTGATACTTTTTCAATATGTTTTGAAAATAAAATACTTCATAATGGTGATGCTAGAAAGCAACCCTATCATTCTAAAAAAAGGCCTGCAGAAAAGATAAGCAAAACCTGGACTAGGATTTTGGCAACAATATACACCCTTCCACCTGTATTCTGAAGCAGATTTAATTTGAATTAAATAAAAAAAAACCTATTTACTATTGTGCCTTATGGACTGTAATTTTCACACAAGCTACTTCTTACAGACACAGTATGTTGCGCCTTTGAAATTATATGTTCCCTGTTCTTCTGTCTAGGGGACAAAGTCTTGCTGCATGTATTTTTAATCACTGGACAGAAAATTATGAACTCCACTGGAAAGGTTAATACAAAAGTAAAAAAAAAAAAAATCAATTTTTCCTGTCATCATGGATGAAAACTCTGTTGATACCTTTTCAGCTGGCTCATCCACCTATATGTACAGCTAACAAAATGGTACTACCCTGTCTCCTCTTATCCAATGATACTTAATTCCATCAGGATATCTGTACTAACCATTTAACTCACCAAATAGTTATTACCCTCTCATTTAGTGTTGTAGCCAAAATATCTCCATTATAACTGCAAGTAGCTAAACTCTCCAGTGCCAGATGGTTTAGAAATTGGTCTCATCACAGAGTTACAGATGTCTTCACATCAACAATTTTTAGTATTATGAACCCCCTCTTCCTGTGAACTTAGTGTGATAGAGTTCTCTAATTTAATCTCCAAGTTAGTGATTGATACATATTAAAACCTATTATCAAATAAAAATGTACTAATTAGCAGAGTATTAGCATTTCCTCATTGTCAGCAAATAAATACCCAACTTGAGAGTCAGTGGAGGCATCAGTTGGAAATAGATGTACAACAAAAATCAGACTAGCTCTTCACGTGTAACTTTAGTGCATGTAAGGTGAATTACTCCAAAGTGGTTTTGAGCAGCTCCTCACCAAACACTGTGAACTTTTGTTTGCTATGCAGGAGCTTTCAGCTGTTCATGCCAATTGAACAAGGATAAATCACAGCCTACCTTATGCTATGAAAGTTCCTGTATGAAAAAGATGTATCACTTAGTCTTCATGTTCTTATGCATTACAATTTCAGTAAATTACTTGCGGGAATTTCAAGACTAATTCATGATAACAACACAAGTTTTCTCTTTAGGAAATAGCTAAATATCATTTTGTGTCATCTTCTATCTGACTGGGAAAACTTAACTGAGAAGAATTTAAGAGTTTGCTGGCTTTAAAAGTTTATTCCAAAATTCTAAATGTATCTTAGGCTGCAAATGGTTTTCACAGAATAAGATGTGTCAATTATATACCTTTGATATTCTCAATTAGCATTTATATATCTGTCTATTTCAAATGAAAGAGAGAAAAAATACTTTATAATCTTCTCATAAAATAACTGCAGCTGTAGAGTTTCTGATTCTCTGAAGCCTAGCCCTAACCCTAAATATAAATCTTTGCTAGAATCTGAGGCTGCAATTAAGGACCCCATTATCATGGATAGTCCGGAATTTTAAAGTGCAGAAAGAGTAATGTTGGTGCAGTGCCGTGCTCCCTTTGCTATCCTTATTCCAGCACCATTGCCTGTGAAACCATAGGGTTCTCTGAACCCTAACTCTAAAACCCTAGAATCTGATGCTGAGGTCACTACTCTATAGGTAATGAAGTCACTACTCTATTGGTAAATCTGCCCCTGTATTAAGGGGAAAACAGGAATTGAATTCTAGGAATATAATTGCAAAGATACAATTTTTATTTCTAGGCAAGTGGCAAGATTAGATTGTTCTATGCTTTAAAAGTGTATAGTTAAAACTCAAAATGTCACTGAACACCTAAGTGAAGACAGCTGGTGATTCCTGATCATTCTTTTCATCCCTCTCCTCCCATGGAAAATATGCATATGAGTCTTAGATTTGTAATTCCATAACATTTGTGCCCATAGGAGGCTTGAACATCTGATGTCAAAAAAACGCTTTTATTTTTTATATCATTAGTGTTTACTGTGTTTATTAATTTTTTTGAGTTTTAATGGTGTTGAAAGTATGACCACTACTTTTGTACCACCCAGATAAATCAATCATTCAGCTGTCACAACAATAAACTCATATTTTTTTCCTTAATACTAATAATTATAGCAAATATTATTAAATATTCAATCCTGAAAGATTTATAACCACAATCCTAGAGGTCAATAGGACTAACGGTCCTTAACTTTGGAGGTCTTCACTCCCAAAAACTAAGAAAGAAACTGAAGCCATGCAAATGCTTTAGTATTTGTGTGTTAATTTTGGTTGTAATTCTCATAAGAGTTCAGACTATTGATCACTAAAAGGCACTGTCTTTTATAAATTGTAACCTGAATCAATGCACACCACTTAATGGATTCCTTATTACCTGATACTGAATACTGCAGCTGCATATGAATTAAACTCAAAGTAAATTAATTTCAAGCGTAAAATATGTGTGAGGAAATAAGGAAAATAAATTATTGCCAGCATAGATGAGAATTCTCAAAGGATGCATCAGTCACATTTTTAGAATTTTGCCATATGACCTTTGTCTGCCTAAAGATAACATTATCTACCCCTACTTAAGTTCTTTTCATTACTCTGTGGTAACTTCTAGGAATTTGATATCAGATGTATCTATCTAGTTCCCTATGACTAATTTTGAAGGATATTGTAATTTTGAAACATTTTTTCTTACATACTGATGTGATTGGGGAAATACTACTGTCTATATTTGTGTCAGCTCTTTATTTAATGAGTCTTCAAAGGGTAGTGCACAAGCAGAAAACAGATTTCCCTTCCTTTCTTTCTGGATGTGTATTCTCAACCGTTTATGCAGTCAGGCAGCACAGTTTAGCACTTCTGTGGCCCCAAAACTGTTTATTCTAACTGTCAAATGGCAGTGAAAAAAGATTGTCTTATGTGCTTTACTGAACAGTGATTATGGAAAGATCGAAATCCCTCAGATAAGGAGGCCTTAGAAATAAGGCCCCCTGTCCTTAAGGTGCTCTTGCTACTGCACTATTGTAAAAAAGATTACTCTAATTGAGTTCACTGTGTGTTTCCAATGAAGTTCTTTATGTTCTGAAAACTAAGATGTAGAGATATGTATTGTGAAGCCTTTAGGCAAGTATATGACTACTCATCCCAAAGATTACTGAATCCCCTTAAAAAAGTAGTCCATAGGATCTGAAAGCAGAGAAGATATGAAGTTTCTCTCAATAACTCTTTAGAGGTATCCTCTCTCTTTTAGCTGGATGGGGATCAATTGCCATCAATACAAGTAGTTCAGAAAAGACCTGTTTGATAACATTATAGTGGTCAACTTAGAAGTGTAGAGAAAGCCATTTCAATCTCCGTTCAGTAATATAACACACTGAGAGAAGATTTCCTGTTCCTGGCTTTCAGTGCTCCATGATACGTAGATCAAAATATGCTACATAGTTGAAAAGCATACAAATGAGGACCCACATGGCTGTGTAATGTTGACATCAAAAGTATATTGTGAATCCCATTTCCTTTTAGAGCTGAGGTACTTTAGAACCTCATGCATTAGCTTTGTGATTACAATGTTCACTGGGGAAGATTCCCCAGCAAAGAGATGTTTCCCATTTCTGTGGATAGTGATTTAGTTTGCAGAGAAAAGGAAAAAAAAAAAAGAAAGAAAAGAGGGTTCATTAGGACAGACAAAAGCAATATTCTGTTAACTTAAGTGACAGAAGCCTCCAACAAGGAGGGTAAAAATCTATATTCTAATTTTTAATACAGGAGGAGATTATCCACTTTACATTACAGGTAGTAACAGAGTAATGCACCATTTTGAAGCTTCCTTACTCACAGCTGAGCCCTCTGATCATTAGGCCATAAATCAGTGTGAATATGATCATTTTTCTTAACATTTTTATTCTCCACTTCATCGAGGAATTTAAATATGTACTTAATTTTAATTCCAGAAAATGTAATGTTAAAGTTGTGTTTTGTTTGAATATCAATTTTGGCTGTGCTTAGTTTCATATGTAGAAAAAGGCTTTTTTTTGCCTTCGGGTTTTTTCATTTTTGTTATTGAAAGATTTTGCACCTGTGTATTTGTTTCTAATGAGGTCAGTTGTCTCACTCTGCTGCTAGTATAGCTTTTGTCCCTTCAGATTATCTTCTAATACCATCTTCTATTTCTATTCTAATACCTTTCTATTCCATTCCTGAAGTAGCTTCAATGAAAACTGGTACATAAGCTGTCCAATAAGGAATTTTCAATTATCATATGGAAAAAAGCCCAAAGAATTGTTAACTAAAGAATTGTCTTTTGAGAATTAAGTTTTTGGACATTATTACAATTTTTTCTGCTTTCTTACTTATCCCAATCTTCAGATGGTAGATGTTTTACCTCTATGACTTTATTCCATGAGTATCTTTTACATTTTTCAACCTCCAGAATTCTAACATTACCAATTTCAAAGTCCTTCCACAACTAGGATTGTTTCCTCTTTGATGTCTCTTTATGAATCTGTGATTAAATTAAACATTGCTTAATGAATGGAATTTCCTCTATGAAAGAAGTGATTCAGTGCCTGGTGACTGTACATAGACTCATTGTTTCATAGTAAAAATATATTAATGTTTTAAACCCCTTTAAAGTGTTATTTCAATATTTACTTCTGTTTTCTTGCAGTAGAACTTATGGTCACCAAATATTTTCCACCGTTCTTACCTCCTTGTGTCCAAATTCTGTTTTATAAATATCTGAAGAGTTATTTGTGTTGGGAAGTTACAACAGATGTGAGATATTTAGGACAAAGTATAAGGTATGGTAGAAGGTTTAATGTTACTTGCAAGTTAGGCAGTCAATTAAGCTAAACAACATCTTACCAATATTTTTTTAAAGAATGATTAAAACCATAATTTTTCATAAGAGGCAGAATCCGATCATGGACTTTTCTCCCCATCACTAGCACATTGTTGTTGCTAGTGTGTCTGTGAGAAAATGAATGGTTCTTTGCCTGTGCTAGGTCCCAGAATGTGCCTGGGAATTTTTTAGGAGACTGATGAAGTTCTGTTCAAACAAAATAGAAGTGTATGCAGTTGTAGTACTGCCCAACATTGTCTAATAACTCTATACCAACAGACAAAGGCATAGAGTTTAGTCCTCCTAGAGCAGAGCAAGAGCTAAATGGAGAAACATAAGCTAAAAATGGTGTTACAGGCCACTAATTTGGGGATCTGCCTTTGACAAAGGTGCTATTTGAAATAATATTGAATAATGCTTCCTCAGTGTACCCTCCATCTTCTGTGCCACTTAAATGCTAAGTGTGACTTTAGGCACCTAAATCGTATTTGAACATGTAACTTAAGTGATTCCCTATTTTATAGTAGAGGGTGTATCAGTCTAAGAGAAAAAGAAATTGCAAAAACCAGTTGTTTAAAATCAAAGATAAGTTTCTCTGTCACATGTAAAATAAGAATTATTGCTTCTCCATAATAGCGACATTTAGATTGTTCATCACTAATACTTTTTAAAAAGGAAGTATTTTAAAAAAAGTGATAGCTTTTAATTAGAAGTGAACTCAGAGAGAAATTTTGTTTAAAGCTCAAGTCAAATAATCCTGTGTTCTCTTTTGGCCTTACAAAACATATACATACTTTTCATGGAATAATTTTTAAATTCTGACCTGCATATGTAATACAGCCTGTACATTTGATCATGTGGGGTAAAAGGAAAGAGTGAAGAGTGGTATTTACACTTTTATCTTACAAGTAGTTAGGAAAAAATGCAATCACTCTTTCTGAGCCCTGATAGGGTAATGGAGAGGAAATAGGAAAGTCACAGACTATTTGGGTTTGATTATCTATTTTTAAGCACTTGTTGTTATAATAATCTCTAGAAAGAGCAGTAATATGTAGATGGTAGCCTTCCAGGTGTTGCCTTATTAATCATGAACATGACAGTGTTCATATGTGTATCATCACCAGCAGGCACAAATGCTTACCTAAAAGCAAGAACCATATCACATTTCAGAAGATATAATTCCAGATAAATCTTGACAAACTTTGGCTCTGTATTTCCTGTACTGAAAATACTTACTGCACTCTCACCAACACCTGCATAGAGAATGAATAAGAGGATGGATTTCCTCTTCTGAACACATCTTTTAACTAGCAAGAAAGGTGGCCTCGTGTAGTGTGGAGTCATTGTAAACTTTATTTCAGTAATGCACTCAATTTGGACTAGATGTTATCCAGAGGTCCCTTCCAACCCCAACCATTTTTTGAGACTGTGTGTGATTCAGATCAGTGATCTAAATTTGAAAGTTCCTCCAATGTAAGTCTTTCTGACTGTAGTTGGGAGCTACTTGTCAACTTGCCCACATTTAAGACAACTCATGTAGGAAATTGTGACTGACTGATGCAGAACCTGTACATTTAAATTTGATGACTAGTTACAATCTTATTAACAAGCTGCAAAGCCAAATTACTAATGTAAGGTTTCAGTTTTATGTTTTAACTATTATTTCTTTTCAATTAAGATACTAGAGTTAGATCTTTTGAACAATGCTTTTAAAAATAATGAAATACATAAAAACATGATAAAAATAACTTTGTGAGCTGTATTTTAAGCTGTTTTAGTTTCTCTAAAAGTTACTGCATAAAAAAGCTATAATATTAAGATTTTCTGTTACTGAGCCAGGAAACTGAAGGAAGTAGCAATAATACAGATTTCCTCTTGTGTTACTCTTGTGGCTTTGAAATGATTTGGGAGAGGAGGTTTCAGCTTCCTTTTAGAGTCAGGTCTCCTTGGAGTAATATCAGCAACTAAGGCATAAGATGATGAGATGTAATTTTACATTGTTGCTAACACTCTTCTAATATAATTTGTATTGTCACTAGCATTTCATGTGACAGCAGGTAACATGCATAGGTCCTAGTTTTCTCCTGCTAGTTAAAACATGTACAAATATCAGTACAACAGTAAAGTTAATGGGGTAACAGAGCATATAATTATACTTCTCCTAAATTACAGCATTGAGTCAGGGTCTTCTGGAAGAAGCAGGCATTGATGGAAATCTCAGTTCAAGGGCTGAGGATGTCTGAAAGTGAGCAGGAGAAGCAGATAAGGAGACAGAGTTAATATGTTCATCTGCTCTGACAGTGTTAATATTTGTTCTCTGAATGTTTTGAGTAAAAATATTTCTAGAGGTATAAAAATAAGCAAGCATCTAGGTTTTCTGAGCATTGATCTACTTTTTTTGCTTTAAGGCATGAAATTTATTAATATTATTTTTACACAAAACTAAGAACTGAAGGAAATAAAAAGTTACTAGTTTTTGAACAGATACAAGAATTTGATAAAGCAGAAACAAAGGCAAAATATGAGCATGTTGTTTTATTTTAAGATAAAAAAGTATATGTTCTTGATGCCGCAATAGCCAATAAACTCACTACTTACTCTATACGTGAAAAACCTTTTAGCCTCATATATCATTAGAAGGTTGTGATTTGAAAATACTCAAAACACTAATGTTTGACACCATTTTTATTATTGTTATATAAAATGAGAATGACATAAATGTACTTTTGCAGTAAAATAAGGTATTCAGAGAATACTGTAGAGTAGCTAATCGATGGATAAAGATTTAAGGGATAGAAGACAGGAACAGAGGGCTCAAGGTTTTTTTTCCGATTTGTTTTTTTTTGATATCCAATAGGATTAAGAAAATGATAGCTGATAGAAAGTTCATATGATACAACATTTATTCAAATATAGTATTAGAAAGACTTATATCTAGTTGTTTCTTCAGTCGAAGGACTGGGCAATTCCAAAAATAGCGTATGCATTTACGTATGATTGTTTTAAAGATCCCAATTATTGATGTTATTCAGCTGACTATGTTCATTTGATAGTGAGCAATTTATATAGAGTATCAGTTGCAAAATGATGTTAATTTGTGATTTTTTTTTTAAAGTCATTGGAAAACAAGTAGGTAATTAAGTTCTCTTTCAGCTCCATTTCATTTTGGTCATAAGTAAAATATCTTTTGACAGAAACTGTGCATATTAGAAATACTCAGACTTTGACTTTTTGATGAAAGTAAATGCAAATGCAAAAGGTTTCATGTTAAACTTCGGCAGATAATTTCTTAACCATTGGATCTCATTTTGTAAAAGTTTGAATGACCAGCAAACAGCAGTTCCATTCATAGTGCTTCCAAGATCTTGGTATTTATTTTCTTTCATCTTTAGTTTGCATCAAGGGAAAAATGATGAAAAAAAGAAAAAAATAAATATGAGGAAAAAATATTTCAAAAGGGAATCTAAAATTTTACATTTTTTTTGTTTATTTGTTTGCTTGTGGTTTTTTTTAAGTGAGAATATCCATTTTGTCTCAAAGATTGTGATTGTACTTTTATTTGGGAAAAATATCTGAGTAGACACCACCAGCATATTGACCTGGGAATGTCTAGATGTAATGCCCTGCTTTAAAAATTTGTATTTTCATCTAAAAATTGCTGATTGTGGCAAAGGGGAGACCTCCACTTGGGTCTTTTACAGCATAGACTAATGCCTGATCCCAGCCTAGAAAAAATTTGTAGTCTTTACTTTCCTCCCTGGAATCTTGTCATTAGTTCTTACACAAGAAGAATGTTCCAAAAGACTCAATAGAAAACATTTTCAAGTGATGAGACAATAGAATATAAATAGCAGTGAGATCTTAAAGAAGCAAAGCTAATTCAGGTATATCTTTAGAAGGGGAAAATTCAGCTCTGACTAGAGAACTGACCTTGCTTTACAACATTACTATATATGTGTTTTTATTGAACTCATTATATTATGAGTAGATCAGAGAATAACAGACCTTATTATTTTATATGAAATATATGCTAAACTCTTTTTTTTCATTGGAAAATGCAGGTGCAATTAACATTTCAGAACACATAATAATGTGGTCCCAATTTATAAGGACAGTTACATAAAAAAAGTTTAATTGTTTAAGTTGCAAAAGAATATTTTTTGTGTTGTTTTACAGTTTAAAAAGAAACCATACTTAGAGAGAGATTAACTTAAGATTAACTGAAAGTGTAGTAAAAGAAGTATTGTAAAAAATGTAGTAGAAACTTTTACAGTGAATCTAAAGTCCTATAATTCAAGGATGTTGTCTACCTGTGCCACTTCTGTCTATTCAGGGCAATAGAGTACTAATATATGCACCTATTCTTGACATCAGAAGTCTTTATTGAATGAAGGGATGTCTTTGTATTCTTTGAAAACTACTGAGTAACCACAGACTGCTGCCTGCAACAGGTAAAAAATGTACAGAGCTGAACTGCAAACTAAAGCTCAATTTGAGATCACACTTTCTCAGTAAGAACCAAGCTTTTGCTTTTTTGCAGCAATTCAAGCTTTCTTTTGCTGGGAGACATCCCAGACCTCTTGGCAGTGTAATTTTAAAGAGAGCACATACAAGGTATGTACCACCCTGCTTGGAAGGGGAAGTCCAGAATTCCTTATGACCTGTATTATTCTCTGATTATATGACCTATCAAACGTAATGCCAAACAGTATATTTTAATATATCTTGAGCAGAATTGGAAATATACACATAATTTCCCTGTATTGGCTAATGTATGTCATTGGCCTAGATTTTCCAAAGCTTTTGATGGTCTATACAAGCTTTACTTGTTTTTGCTTGTGGTTTGAACATGCAAACACATCAAAGTCAGGTAATAGAGAAATATCTGTCACATTTTGCAAGTCTAAATTACTCAGATCACTTGCCTTTTGATTTTCAGATGAACACAGGGCAGTGTCATAGTATATAGTTTTCTTCGTTACTGGCTTTCATCACCTTCTGTCTCGGTCTTGTTACTTATTTATTTAGTCCCCATTGATTGATTCTCTCCAGGTGAGACTAAGACCACAGAACTGATATTTTTTAGGATGTGAAAGTCACTCCTTAATGCTATTAAAGTCTCAAACCAAGTTGGCTTTTCTTACTTGATCTGCTAAATCATTTTTCATCTTCTGACAGTTTCTTTTTCCAGTGAATAAATAGGACTTTTTTTCATTCTATTTTCTTCCTCTATATTATGCAGAATTTTTAACAAAGGTGAATAAAAACAACATGCATTTTGTCTGGACTTTTGTAAGATCATTACACCCCCCACATGACAGCAGAGTTGTCTATTTTCTTTTAAGACACATTTTTCAAGAGCTGAGAGTACCAAAGCAAACTTCTAGTCGCTATTCACTTGAGCTCCGACACAAGGCCATCTGCTTTATGGTAGCACATTTTGCTAGTGATGGTCAAACACAGAAACTGAGAAAGAAGATATGAGCTGGTTATCTCCAAGTCCCTATTACAGCTAGACAGAAAAGAATTTTCTTATTCTGAAAAAAAATCTTTTCAGAATTGCAAAAGAACTTGGACTGTGCTTATGGGTGAAGCCAAAGCCTGTGGAATCATGGCTCAAAGGACAGGCAAATTCCTTCTCCAGTGTAGCTAATACTTATGTGACAGAACTGCGGACTGTAAACTAGAATCAGCATCTCTAGCAATGCAGGATCACTGTTCGTATGTTCATGGCTTTCTGCACTTCTCTATCTGAAAAAAAATTCCCTTGATTTCTTTTATGGCACCTGATATGTTCTCTAAAGAAAATCTTTTGTTTAAATGTTCTGCTTGTTCATGATTCATAGCTTCATACCTGTGAAATTATCTAAATGTGCATATGCACAGCAGGTTTGCACAGGGTATATATCAGAAGACAGAAACATAATTTTCAATCAACAAAGAAATTTTTAAATTTGCAAAAAAAGTTTTGTGTTTTTTCCTTTGGGTAAACAGGGAAAACATCTCAGAATAGATGATGATGCTGAATATAAATATCAGAAATGCATCAAAGGAAGAAGGTTTGGATAATGGCTTATAACAAAAACTCTAGGGACAAGGAATTATCTGTTTTCCCATAATATTTGCCACCTAAGCAAAACAAGCACCAATTTTATCACACTAAAAGAAATATCTTTCATCATATTAAAGACCTGTGAGCCTTTTTTTATGGCACTGGTAAATGATCAAAGAATAGTTTGGGCTTCCTTGAGCTTACAGTTTCTCATTAAAAATGTAAATAAATGGCTTCCCTTAAAGTAAGGAATGAAGATCAATGCTCACATTTAGTTTGTACAGCAGCATTTGCTTATGCAGACTAATAAAATACTTTAAATGACGGTAAGAATAACTTATGTCAGTGTGTAAGTATACACCAAAGACTTACAGCATCTGTTACCTAATCTGATCAATGCAACTGTTTTTGAAACCAAAATGATCACAAAGAATACAAGTGCTGAGTAAGTGTGCATGTGATACCACGATTGCATAGGCTTTGCTGTGTTCCTCATAGTTAATCAGTCTATTGTCATATTTTAGAAATTTCTATGCACTTTGTTTTATCCTTAGCCAGTGCTTGGACTTTGAATTTTCAATGTGTATGAGCTAGGATGTAACCACTTCATGCTCACACATTATGAAATCCGAAATAACTGAAATAATAGGTAAAGAAAAATAAGGAAATGCTCAGACTTTGCTCCTTTTCTTTTTCTCTAGAGTGCATTTAAAGATTGTCTGCTCCTCTCTGTTTCTGCTGAAAAGCTTATCTATATTTCTTGTTTAACTGTTTACAATCCCTTTCTTTCTTCTTTTACTTTTAGCTATTATAAATACTACCACAAAATAACTTACTGTGTCAATAGCCTTGACCAAACCCTATTCCTCCTTGGATTTACTTTTTGTCCTCCCTTTTCTCCCTATGAACAGAAAGTTCACATTCTGCCTTTCAGACTGGCATTTACCTAATTTTTGGTCCTTCTCATTTCTGCCTTTCCCAGCTAGGATGATTTTTCTTCCATTGCAGATCCTCCTCTCATCCCATGTGTCTTCTTTCAGGAAGTTCTTTTCAGATATGTGTACTTTACTTCTTCAGAAAGAGTCCATGTACCCACATCTCAGTGCCCTTCAAGTATTATTTTCAAGGTCCATATGCCAGCACTTTTTACAATAGAGATAGTAGAAAGAAATGAAGAGCATAGAAGGGCAAGTATCATTCACCATGAGCAACTATTGTCATTTTTATCAAAGTGTTGCCTGATTTTTTTACCTTTTGCAATAACATCATTAATGTCAAGCAGAGGAGAGAAATAAACACGAGATGGAAAAATAGCACACTTCCTGTAAATACTAATTAAAAAAACCCTGTGGAAATAACAAAATGGGTATTAGATTTCATACTGGGCTTGATCATGAGTTCAAATTCTTGCTCATATTTCTATAGTCCTGCTAAAATAATAAAGTCCTTTATGTAGGTATTTCATCCTAACATCCCTGTAAGGACTGCAAAGCCCTTAGCACATTGTGGTGTTCAAGACAGATTGGCATATGCTCTGTTCATTTTCAGCCTGCAGCTGTGCTTAAGAGATTGTTCTTTGAGCTTTGGTTTGGTTTAGACTTTTGCTTTTTTACTGCAGAGGCACCAGCAGAATACATATACAGGTTAGACTTGTTAGACGAGGAGGACAAAAGAGACATTGGAGGGACGCATTTTGTGAAATGGGTATTGATTTGGTAATAACCTGTTTTAATTGCAAGGTAGAAGGGAAAAGAACACAATTATTGTTCTGTGGGCAAAGAAATGTCTTTTTTATGTTTAGAAATGATTTCTAACACAGAAAAAAAAAATAAAATTTTATGAGGATCTCTTCAAGGGATTTAAATGCAAATTAATCCTGATGTATTCTACATATGTTTCTTGCCACATAACAAAACCTACCATTAGAGAAAAATAAAATGCACTAAAAAGAGCTGCTTCAGCGTTCAAAACTAGATAATCAGGTATCACAGCAGTGGAGATTAATCAAAGATTCTTTAATTGCTAGTTAACTGGACTTTATGTTGTGAAATATGTATTACTCAGTCATAGTAACCTGACTGAGAAAAAAGACCACTGTGGTTTAACAGAATATAGTATTTTTAAATGACGCTGAAGTGAGATGTAAAAAAAAAAATCTGTGGGCTTTGGTTTCAATAGAAGGCAACCTACCTCACTTCTTTCTCTTCTCTTCTCTTCTCTTCTCTTCTCTTCTCTTCTCTTCTCTT